>NW_024582063.1:6845696-6936231 GCF_017639235.1 Corvus kubaryi | reverse complement strand
TTTTTTTTTTTTTTTTTTTTTTTTTTTTTTTTTTTTTTTTGGTAGTTATCCACATGTCACATTTCTATAGGAGCAGAGATCTAGAAAGTTTAGGTGTTCTGCAACTGATCTAGATGCTTC
Organism: Corvus kubaryi; assembly: GCF_017639235.1. Taxonomy (NCBI): domain Eukaryota; kingdom Metazoa; phylum Chordata; class Aves; order Passeriformes; family Corvidae; genus Corvus; species Corvus kubaryi. The sequence goes on along the minus strand of NW_024582063.1, from coordinate 6,936,111 downwards.
ATTCTGGACTTGTACTGCAGGGGCTTTCAAATGAGATGGGGCCATATTTAAACTGCAAAGCAACATGGTGATGCTTGCAAACAATAATGGAGTTTTACACATCAGTGCTTGAAATTGAATAAGACTCTGAAAACATGCAAATTAAAAATATTTCTAACAGCTTACTGTTATTCCAAAGGCTCTGTTTGCCACAAGCCTTCCATAAACCCATGGCTCTCAGTTGAATGAATTTAGAAGTTCTGCTTAGTCAAATGATATTCTCTGTCTTTTCCTGGCAGCCATGGGCTCCTATACACAGAATAGCAGAGAGTGAAAAGCAAAAGAGGAGCATAATTTGTTAATATCAAAATCTGGGTTGTCCCATACTAAAGTAGAAACGCTACAAGGGAGTCACATCCATGTAATCTGAAACAGAATTTGCCCCTTGAAGCTTTTATTTGTCTTCATTCATAGAAGGTTTTTTGGGATGCATTTTCTTTCACTAGTTGACAAAGCTTTCTGGTAGGCCTGGAAAAATGTCAGCAAAGAGGCTTGGGCAATGCTGGCTTGGCTTCATATTTTACATCTTTTAATAGTTCAGCTCATTAATGAGAAAATCATCTGGCTGCTGGCACAATCAGATGCAGTCACTTATCAGTACATTGAGTTCAGTTTATAGTACTCCGATTCATATTCATGATCAGAGGATGCAGTGGAGCAATTCATTTGTGCACTGCTGCATTAAGCAATCACTGCCAAAATGTGACATATTGAGAGTTTGCATTAAACTGCTTCCTTTGAGCATCTTTGAGTAAAGAAAATCCCAAGTGCAGAAATCTGTTGAGATAAATCACTCAGCCACTTCAAGAAAATTGTTGAGATTCTATGTATATAACAGTTAAAAAAAATCCATTTACTGGTGCTATTGTACGTGTGACATGGTCACATCCTCAAATACAAGTTTAGATTATTATAACAGCTAATAACATGTACAAACTAGATCAGAATTATCCCAAACTGAACCCTCTTTTTCACCCTTAATTTATTTATGCTGTCTAATGAAAGTTAAGGTTGTTCTTGTTTTGGCTGAAGATATTCAACAATGTCAAAACCCCAGCCTTTTTCTTTCTGTATGTCATGGTACAAATAAGGGGCACTTGTAGTTGCAGTCTGGACAAGCTCACAATGACTCAGTTTTTAGGAAGGGACAGTGCTAATAAATTTGAGAGAGATGCATCTTGTGTACTGTTGTGAGAAGAAGGTGAGGCTAGGTTTAGTCACCTTCTCACTTATTCAAAGTTTGTAGCATGGGATGGTGGTGATTCCTTGTCCACATTCTTCATTTGATTCCGTCAGATCATTTTCTACTGTCAACCTCTGTCATCTTTTCTTCAGGTTTATAAAGTCCGAGCTACTCAGTGGTAGGAAAAGAAAGAAAGAGAGAAAGAAAGAGAGAAAGAAAGAACAAAAGAAAGAAAAGAAAGAAAGAAAAGAACGAAAGCAAGCAAGCAAGCAAGCAAGAAAGAAAAAGAAAGCAAGCTAGAGCTGTAAGTCTGTGCTCATTCATACATGAGCAAAACAGGTGCTAAATTTCCTCTGAATGTGCCCTTAATGTAGCTTCTCTGGCTTGAATAGGATTGTTCTTGGTTTCTCTCATTGGTATTTTGATCAAAATCTGGGCCAGTGAATCACTGCTAAGAGGAGAAAATTCACATAATATGTAAAAAAAAAATGAAATGGGCTGCTTATACTTTATGTTTTTGTAGCAATAATAATCTCACCTATTCCTAGTAATCACCTGTGTTTCAGCACTGACCAAACAGTCACTGACATGGGTCTCACTTCAGTTCAGAAGGCATTTGTTGGCTCCATGTTTCCTGTTTTTCAAATCCATGTAGGTGAGATTCTTGTGTACCTGCTAGGAATCATTCACCCCCATGGTTTTCTTTCTTTGAGCTTTGCTTTTATCCTCCCACTGGATCCATTTCCCCTGCATCCTAGGATACTTTTGCTATATGCTAATAGTGGCATAAAAAGTCTTCAATGGAAATTAGTTGAAGATCAATTGGGAGTAAAAAGCTCAAATCTTTAAAATATTTGTTTGCAATATTTCTCTCCCTCTTAAGATCCTGCATCTCCTCCACCACCAAGTGTTGCCATCTGCAGATGAGAGGAGAATTGGTTTGCCATCAATCATTCGCTCTAGGCAGCAGAGCAAATGGAGTATTCTGAAGCAGTCTGTGTGGCTCTTAAACAAAACCCGGACATTTATTTGAATCAGAAGGGTCCTTCTGACTTCCTCCCAGTCTCCTGAACACACCTTTGACAGCGCCATAAACATAATCATTATGCAACTCTTAGTCTGACTGAATAAGTTTATATCTTAATCCCACTCAGAATATATCAATGTATCTTATGATATATTTTCTAAAAGTTCAAATGATATATTTTCTAAAAGTTCGAATAATCCTAAATCCTCCTTGGTCCAAATGATTACTTAAATCATCCATATTGCTAGGCTCTGTTTCCAAAGTCTTTTACAATCAATGGGATCACCTACAACTCCCCTGAAGTACGTAGTTGTTGTAGTGTTAAACTAGATACAGAAGAGCAGAGAAATACATATATACACATATATACATATATATACATATATATGTATGTATATATATATAGTCTGCTCCCAGGAACTTGTGCTGTCTAGTGAGCTCCCACTTTTATTTATAAAAAGCCCTGGAAGCTATTTTGGTTTTTTCCTGAATGGTGTAACATCCTTGTTCTCACACTTCCAAAGAAAGGGTGTTGACCTGAAGTGTGGCCAGGAAGAAGCATTGTTGTGACTGAAGCCCACTGTCCTGCAGCCTATAAACAGCAGTCCAAAAGGAGACCCATGGAGTTCTCCTGCACAGCAGTGGCTGCCACCAGCAACCTCCCTCTGAGCAGGGCCTCTCAGAGCCAGGGAACTCTCACATTTGCTGTACTCAGAGGATCGCTGAATGATCCTGGGCTGACACCCCAACTCCTTCAGGCTCAGCCCTTCACCCTTCCAGAAGATGCAAAGTTATCCAAGGTGAGCATTTCACTGCCTTCAAGGGGAATTTTTCACAGGTACCTTGCACTGACTCTTTATGCCTGTGTGCATACAAGTGTGCAAATGCTATGGCAAATCTGGGAGAAATGCTGCTCTTTTAGATGTTTAAGTACCTTAGATATATAAGTAAGTTAGGCTGGTAAAGAAGTTAAATTTAAGTTATAAATCAAGTTTAAGTACTTTTGAGTGCCTTTAAGCCTTTAGGCTGTACTCGTTTTTGTCCTTGCCCTTTCTATCCTTTTGTCACACACACACACACACGCACACACACACACACAGTTCTCAGTTTATTTCTGTTTTGATGGACTGGATTTTGTTTGTTGCTTTTTTTCCCTCAGTGTGCCTTAACCATCTCCTAAGTAGCAGAGTGAACCTTTGCCAATGAACTCTGTCATGCTGTCGCTTAATATTAAATCAGTATTTACTGATCCCCTCGCCGGTGATTCTTTAAGTGAACTCAAACACTCATTTGTAGTGCTGGGACCATACTGGGGGCTACTGGGAGCAACTGGGAATGGCAGGTGTGTGCTGGAGGCAACTGGGACATACTGGGAGTGAAAGAGATCATATTGGCAGCAACAGGAACCATGCTGGGGCAACTGGGATGATTGGGAACGAGTGTGCTGAGAGCAACTGGGATATACTGGGAGTGTCTGTACTGATACTGGAGGGGCCAACACTGGGAACAACTGGACCATGCTGGGGGAAACTGGGAGCAACTGGAAATGACTGTGTCTGCACTTGGCGACACTGAGATGGTACTGGCAGTGACTGGGACTATAGTAGGGGCAACTGGGATCACACTGGGAACACACTGGGAGGAACTGGGAATGACTGGGCCCATGCGGGAGGCAACTGGGACCACACTGAGAGTGACTGGGATCATACAGGGAGTGACTAGAAGCATGCTGGGGGAAATTGGGACCCCGTTGTGGGGCAATGAGTATATACTAGGAGCAATTGAGATCACACTGAGGGTGACTGAGAGTGGCTGTGAGCAACTGGGATCAGATTGGAAGCAACTGGGAGCAACTGGGAGCATGCTGGAGCAATTGGGATATAGTGGGAGAGACTGTATACAACTGAGATCATACTGGGAGTAACTGGAACCATATTGGTGGTGACTGGGAGATCACGCTGGGAGGAAATGGCATCACCCTGGGAGTGGATGGGTTGATATCGGGAGCAGCTGGAACCACGCTGGAAGCCACTGGGATCATCCTGGCAGTGAATGGAACCATACTGTGAGTGGCTATGATCACACTGGGATCATACTGGAAGAGACTGGAATTATAGTGTGTGTGAATGGAACCTGACTTGGAGTTATGGAGAGCTACTGTTTCCACACTGGGAGCCAACTGGGCACAGGCTGGGAGCAACTGGCACCTACTGGGTCCACACTTAGGGCTACTGGAAGCAATTGGGAGGGACTGGGATCATACTGGGAGCGACTGGGACCAAACTTTAAGCTACTGGGAACAACTGAGAGGGTTACGTCTTAGGGTTAGAGTTGGGTCAGGGTTAGGGAATGGGTTAGGGCTAAGCTTATGGTTAGGCTTAGAGTTACATTTATGTGTGTGTGTGTATATTTTTATTTATATATTTATATATTTATATATTTATATATTTATATCCACACACACTTGTCCAGCTCTCTGCCCATTACATTTTTTCAGGGGTCTGTTTTGGGGATAGACCTTGGTATGGTTTCACAAGTTTTGATGCGTCTTACTCAGAACAGATCCTCCTATTTGCTGCCCCTTTTTCAGATATCAAAAGGAAAAGAAATTTAATACAAAGGCAAAAGAGAGTGCAAGTTTGAGAGCCTGGGAAACAGGCAAAGAAAGTAGTGACTGGAAGAACCATAGAAACCATCCTGCTCATGTAGTCCAGCTAGTGACATATACTGCGAGTATTGGGAGCACTTTATCCAGGCTTTAAACAGGAAAATGGAAGGGAAAGGGCTGCTCTGGGCAACGACATGAGTTACTGAGGGCTTTGTGCAAGGCAGTGATGGCAGTAGTTCTTCATCTATGCACAGTGACTCAAAGCCAGATCTCTGTGGTAAGGAATTTGCTGTAGACCCATGCTGCCCATGAGAAGGCAGGAATTCTGACTGAGAGCACTTTCCATTGCCTGGTACCACAGCTCCTGCAACCTGTTAGTTCGTCACTTGCAGTCTAATGACAGTTGTGGAGGATGACCGTGACAGACAGCTGTGTCTGTTAGCATCGAGAGAGAGCTTATGTCTGACCTACTTCTGGCAATGATTAACACATGATTTAGCTCTCATTCATTTCTATTCATGGTCATATATCTCACAGCTGTTGCTGAACACCAAGAATCAGGAAAGGTTTTTGATGACTCCATACAAATGCATCATCAAAGGGTGAGATCTAATCATTTACAATAACAAGTTATGATTCTTGTTAAAAAACAAGAATACTTGCTCCTGTTGCTCTGAAGTTTTTATTTCTGTTTAAGCACCAGCACATTCTAGAAATGTTAAAACAGTGATGGTGTATTTAATTTCTCATAAAAACTATCAATATGCTTATTTAATTTCTCACAGCTCACAGTGTTGAGATGAAACCACCAAATAAAAATAAGTTTAATAATCATCTTTGAGATGTTTGAAAGATTTCCAATTGTACATATTCTTGTTCAACATTTTATTTTTACAGTGGAGACTGCATGATTCCTTCTCCAGTATAATTGTACCAAAAGGGACAAATTGCTTTTGCTGCCTCAATATTTAATCCACTTACATCTCTGTCAGGTTAACAAACAAGTTACAAATCTATGGCCAACCGGGAACTAGCAGTGCTGCAATAGTTCCACATGCATGGACTTAGAAATTCACAGCTTTGTTGGGAATGGCATGTGGAAGTTCATTTGATGTTCAGTAGCAGTCCAGTAGTTGACCACATGTGGACTAGGAGAGTATCTCCACTGATTGAAAATGTTTCTGGCAGGTTCATTTATCTACCTATCTATTATCTAAAAATGTAAAGAGGCACATTGTGCAAGCATAGCCCTTTTGTGGGAGGTTTTAGAAGCTCTGAGTAAGGGTGGGTATGTATGAGGGTTTGTACACTTAATAATTTGCTTGAATTCAGAGAGCATTACAATTTTTGAAAATCTCTCCCATGATACCGTCTTGAGATCCCCACAAATGACTAATGTAAAATCTGGCTCTTGAGTATCTTTATTTCTGTCCCCTATAATTTCCTTTCATTAGTTTGGTTCTTCTTCAATAATGATTGCTCCAAATATCAACAGATTTTGACAGTACCTGCTCACGTCTCACTCGTCTTTGCTTCCACTCTGCACAAATCTGACTGATATAGACAAACTTGTAAAGGTGGTCAGATGCAAAAGATTTTCACAGCTGTTCTTGTTGAGGGCATTCAAGCTGGAAAAATGTGTTCTTACATCATAGTTCTTTTTTAAGAGCAGATACAGAACTGGCAAAGAAAGTACAGGTATTTATTTACAAAGCTGATTGTATTAACAGTTGAAAAATATTTTTCTGATAATTTAAGAAATTAGAAAGAAGTGAAACTTGTGTTTCAGTCTTGTGAATGTTTGATGTAGTTTTGTTATTCACAGATTTTTCTCAAAGTCCAGCAGCTAGCCAGAACTAATAATTTACTTTTTTTAAAATATAATGGTAGGTTTATGTCCACTTGGGAAGAAAATAACAATGTCTGTGCCAATGATTCTTGAGAATTCTTTCTTCTGGGGAATCTCAGATTCCATTATAAATATGAAGATCTTATATAAACAGCTGAAATTTGGAAGACTCAGATTTTCTCCTCATTATGTGTACATAAAGATAGATGGAGAGAAGATTCACCTTGAACAAGTCACTACTAACCTTCTGCTGAGCTTGAGAACTAGTATGCTGCCCCAGTTTTTACACTGATAAAAGGAGTCTAGCCATGCTGTTTTCTCAAAATATGTTGATAAACTGTCTCTTCACAGCAAGAACACATTTAGCTGATACATCTGTTACTCAGATTGTCACATAGAATTAGGAAATCAATTCAAATATTAAGTATTTTATTGCTATCTAGGAGTTAGAAGCAAGGACTAGAGGGATCAGTCTTGGCACTTGCTATGCAGAATTTTTAAATGAATAATCTTAGAAACAACTCAGTATATTCTCTAACAAGAGAAAGTAGTTACAGATGGCAGAAGGATTTTGCTCAAAATTTATTTTTATTTTACTCAAAATTTTATAAGTAGAAAAAATGGCTTTACAAGAGAGATTTAAAATCTAACTGAGAAGTCAGAGTGATGGGGCTAACTCTGGTCAGGGTCCTGGCTATGGGCCCAATCCAGCAGTTCCCTTGGTTTACTGGGCTATTCAGACACTGTTTGCCACCCCTTGCTGTGAACCACTCCTGGGACCTCAGAGGGAGCAGGTGTGTGTTTTACGGCTCTTCATCATAATACTTTGATGGGTTGCTGAAAGTGTTTGCAAAATTGGATATGCTTAACACTTTGCAGTTTTTGACAGAGCTGACTGTTAAAAAAGTGCACCTAAACCCCAACATTAAAGAAGGGCAAAAGTTATTTCTATGTCAACTGTCATCAGACGCTGAAAATACTTTATTTATCCTTGTGATCCCAGTGATGCCCCTTCTGATAACAAAGCCTGCTTTTATTTGTTAGTCAGTGATGGATTCTAAGACAGATACCATCTCTGGTTTTATGTAACAGAGAAAATTAATCATGTTGATTTTTTCCAAAATATAAAATACCACTGTTGATGCCCAAATAATCTGAATCTTTACTTGGAGACCTGAAGTGGAACCTATCAGATAAGAGTTATGTGCAGAGCAGAGAAAATTTTTGTGTGGATCTCTGTCTGTTCCATTGAAAAACTATGGCAGGGAGCCTCGAGAAAAGATCTAGTCTTCCCTTGGCCACAATTTATATATTTTCTCAAAAAAAAAAAAAAAAAAAGAATAGGCAGGAAAAGTAGTGATGCATGTCTGATATTGATGGAAAGCAAGTATGTACCTCATCCATTGAAAACATTGATCAAGGCCACTTTGCTCTTTTTTAATGATGGCCCCATAAATCTGCCAGTATCAATGAAAGTCACTGTTATCTACTGAGGTTCTAAATGGCTCTGCTAAGGAAGCTAAGTCGTAGCTAATGGTACTTTGCATCCAGGAGCCAAATTGTCATACTCTCCCCTTTCAAAACTCTTCTGCTCCTTGTTTAGTTTTTGTTTCTTTGTTTGGCTGTGTTTTTCAGTAAACTGCACATGAAGAAAACCAGGACATGCTAAAAAAGAGGAAGAAATTCCACATACTCATTGCAATTTTTAATGAAGGGGTTTTAATGCTGAAAAGCTCTTCTCTTAGTGGGTTTCAGTCAAGAAGGATGAGAATCCAATAGGATGTGGCATTTTTCTGAGAATACAGTCTATAGAATGTGATTGAATAAAAATCAAATTGAATAAAAAAGGCCTGGAAAAGTGATATTCCTGTTACATATCAATGTATAGTCTGTGGTTCAATTCCAAATCAGATATAGGATTAGTAAACCATGGCATTTGATTTGACTATTTAAAAGGGCCAGACACCATATGTGGGTGCTAAGAAGATCTGAAGGAATGAGCAAGGAGGTGGGATCAGGCTCATCATAGTTCACAAACTGTGTTTAAATATATGGGCTTGCTCTGCACTGCTGTGCGGTCGGCCAGGAGCACAGTTCCACATCTCCCAGTATGTCAGGGATTCCTCAGCAAGACCAGGGTAGGCTGAGGAATCTTTCCTAGGTCCCCCAGTGATTATGAAACAGGGTTTGCCATTTCAATATTTTATACTACATATGTTCAGGATTGAAGTATATCCTCAGTGGAGGACTTCACCTCACACAATGGGAAGCAATAAATAACCCTTCTCTGAAGAGATGATGAGAACACTTTGAAAAGGAAGTTTAATTATTTTTTGCCTCAAGAATATCAAAGAGATTCTCTAGACAGATCTGAGTGTATCTTAGTTATCTTTGCAATGAAATCCCTCCTTAGCCTCGCCCCAACACACATTCCTGTGTAATATGTACATGAATCTCAGAAACAGATGGAGTATGCCTTACCCAGAATCTAATCCTAGTGAGGTAGAGAGGCCAGATGGTCTCACTTTCCAAATGGAAACTTTCAGAGAATCTTTAAACTAAGCAAAGATTTTATTAACATTGATGGCTGGATATAGTGTAATACACAGCGAAGATTAATTAGAAACCCTAATTAAATGTAACAGTGTAAAAGAACCAGAGCACTATTTGGCATCAAACAGCCTTTTAAGATTCTTGTTGAAACCTGGAGTCCTCAGCATGGCTGAGCTGCAAAGCGAACAACAGAAAAGCAGAAACAATGAGATTTACTAAAAGGTGCCAAACTCAATTCTACATGCAATCATTTCCTGTATTTTTTTATAGAATCATAAGAGGGCTGAAAGGAACCTTTAGAGGTCGTCTAGTTCATCCCCCTACCCCAAGGCAAGATCAGCTATACCTAAATCATTCCTGACAGATGTTTGTCTAACCTGTTCTTACAAAGCTCCAATCACAGATTCCAAAACATCCCTAGGCAATCTATTCTGGTGTTTAACTATCCTTGTTGTTTGAAAGTTTTTCCTAATGTTTAACTCTGAATCAACACTGCTCCAGTTTAATCTTGCTATTTTTTTATTCTGTAGACCAAGGACATGGCGAAAAGTTTATTCTTTTTTTTTAATCAAGTGCCTTTTACAAATAGAAAGATGACTCCTATGTTTCTCTGCTATTTTGAATATTTTTTTTAGACCAAGGAATCCCAGTTCTTTTATTTTGCTGCTGTTTAGACTTCTGACCATTTGTTTTCCCTTTGTTAGGACCATCTCGCTCTCAAACGTGGCATTGGAAACTGAACATTGCAGCTCCACTCTTAGCTGTGCCCTGCAGAATGAAAGGCCTGTATCACATGTGTTAAGGACAGCCTTTCTTCTGTGCTAAATTCAGGCTCTTTTCCTACACAGCTCTTGCCACTCATTGCCAGCTTGCTTTCAACAGAAGTTGATTGACTATACTGGAGAAGGGATTTTTTTGCTGTTTTTCACTGTGGACAATTGCAGAAAAGGAGTATTTATTTGCATGAAGATGTTATCATGTCCCCCAAGCAAATGAGGTGAACGAGTCTGTTTTCTTCAGCCTGTTAAAGGAACGCACATCTGGAAGGAATATTTTAATTCTCAGACATATGGAGTAGGGAGCTTGAGGATACGAGCGTCACACATCACTTCTCCCTTTAAATTCTGTGCTCGTATCTCTGGTGCGCAGCAGGAATTCTTGTGGATCATGGACAGTAACCAAGAAAGTGTTGCCATGTTTTTACAACATCCTGACCTCTAGGCTGTTACTTAGTTGATTAGTTGGCAATACAACCCTACAAGGATGTACCATCTTACTGAAACCACTCTGGATCTTAGAGGTGAACGGCATACGTAGGAAAAGCAACTGCAGGTGGCCAATGGCACAGAGAAGGACTTCCCGGAGCCTCCTCCTGATCCCGCGCATCAAGTGTGCTCCCATTCCAGCTCCTTTGGAAAAGGCTGCAGTGAAGTGTTGTAGAGAAGCCCAGGAAGAGGCATCTGGACCCCGACTGTTGTGAAGGTTTGCTGAGACAAACACACACATGCTTATGGCTCATGGAAAAGGGAACAGATGTGCAGATTCAAGGAATTTTATCCCCCCCAAATGCTGCAGTCACAGCTAAAGAAGAAGTAAAAATAGATGCAGTTGTGGGAGCAGCAGCAATGGCAAGGACTAATGCTGAGAGGGTGCAGAGAGAGAGGAAAGGACAACTTATCACAGAAACAAGGATAAGCGAGGAGGGCATTAATTATGGATTGCCCTGAATAGTGACAGCACCCAAACTGCCTCCCTTAACAAGTTTCCTCTTTTGTAGTTTCCCAGCATCAGCTGCATACCACCCTTTCCCACTACCAGTGTGCAGCACATATGGCTGCCTTGCAAGAATCACACAAATCATCCAGTAAGTTCATTTTTATTAGTAGCTTCTGCTTAATTAAGGGATGCATCATGCTTCATCAATCAGCTTCTGTGCAGACGAGTTGGTCTCAGCCACTCTGCTGATGCAAACTCCAAGCAGACACAGTTCTTGTGCTGTAGGCGAGAGGCTGGTTAGCCTGAATTTGGCAGCCAGGGGCAGAGCTGTATCCCTGATCATGAGAGGGAAGTTTCATACCACAGCTAAGGCAATGGGAGATCCACAGTGACTTTCTGCTGTTATGCACTGACAGACTGAAGCACAAAGCTAACGGGAAGAAAAACACAGAGTTAAGACAGTGAAAAGCATAATTACAGATTGAAAGCTTTGGTTTGTTTACAAATGTGAAGCATTTTTAGCTTTCTGGTTTTTAAAGAAACCAGGTAAATCAGTTCCTGGAGTCACCACTGATTTACCCTGGTACATTTCAGCCCTGTAGAAGAAATTCCTGCAGATGCACAAATCAGGCAGGTGTGTCCAACAAAGCACAGTGCAGTGCAGTGCCAAACAGAGATGGCATGGACAGAGTATGGCGTTGCTTCCCAGAATGGACACATAAACCCACACTAGAGTATATGTAACTAAAAGTGCTGGGTCTAGCCAGCCCGGGACCTCTTCCTGGAGCTACACAGTGAGATGTGTGTGTAACTACAGATCATCACATTCTCCGGCCTCTCAGTTAATGGTAAAAAGGGCTCTCTGTTATCACCAGGCCATTACTAGCTCTGGAATAATGCTCCTAGCATCAACTCAGTGAATTATTTTTTATTTGCTTAATAACATTAAAGGCGTAATTGGTCAGATTGCAGTTCAGCTTTTCCATTGCAACCTGTTTCATGGCCTCAGACACACTTACCGTGGATTCCTCCTGTGCAGGAAAGATTAATTCTGATGAATTATACCAAACTCCATCATAGTTTCCTGATTGAAAGATTCATTAGAAGTGGAACCTACCAAAATCCAAATAACTTACAGCCAAAATCAAATTTGGCTTCAGTCTTCTGATGTGAAATCTTGTGCAGTAGCCCACCAGGTTACCTAACCCTCAAATGCATCCTTTCAATAACCTGTTTAGTGAATGTAAGTAACACCATAACATACAGGTAAGACACTTCATCTCAAAATACACAGGTCACCATTTTCCTCTGCAATTTTCATGGTAGCTTGTCCTTTACATATTTTATTATTATTTTTATGATAGCTATTAAAAGCCCTCAGATGCTCTATGGATTGCTGGTGAAATAGGGTATGTACAGTATATATGTTTTTTAATAGTGTAATTAAGGTAGATCAGACAGTTCTACTATATTATTATATACATCTCTGCAATTAGCATATTGTAAGTGCCTACAAAAGGTTTATATGACTTTTACATCTGCAATGCTTCACTACACACCTCTGTAAGTAGATTTCCCAGTGGCTGTGAATTTTAGGCTGTTCCTAGCTGCCTGGTAAAAGCAAACCTGTGTGAAACTTACTATTTTATCTGGGATTATTCCAAGCCCTGAAGCTCAAGTGAAAGAGCTTTTAAAACTATATTAAAGAAAATAAAAGAAAAGTACCAATAAGCACACAATGTTTATTCTTTCATCATCTATAAGTTGCAAACCTGGGGCCATTCAACAATCTTTAGGAATAACTTGGCACTAGAGAGACTTGACCCGAACATATTTCCCAAACGTGGCATTAGAAGGGACCCTTCATACAAGCTTCTCACAGTCGAAAGTGAAGATGCAATTTCCACCTTAGCTCAATTCCTTAAATCTCCTAACCTGTGAGGTGGAGGAAAAGCAGAGAAATCAAGCTACAGACTGGGGAAGACAGCCCAAAAATACTTCATGTAAGTTCCTTCCATCTGCCTGATTGACTTATCACAGTGGGCCTGGGAAATCAACCAGGGGATTTATAAGCAATGCCCAAGTGCAGTCAGGCTGCTGGGAAATAGCTGAGGTTTCAATGGCATCAAAAGACCTTCACAAAGAGTATTCTGACCTCGCAGAAATTTTTGGGAGTTTTGGGAGTGGGTTGGTACTGTGGCAAAAGTACAGAACAGAAATTTCAGGAAGCATTTTTTTTCCCCCTTAGACCTCTCCTACACATTTCTCCTTGAATCCCCTATCAGTCACTTCACTGACTTACTTGGTTACAAATGCTCAGAAGAAAACTAAAGTGCTCAGAGGGGTTCCCCCAAAATATGCAGGAATTCTGATTTTCATCAAGTTCTGGACTTGAAATGTATCTCTCCCTTATCAACAAACAGATCATTAGGTAAATCTAGCAAAAGAATCATTCACAACTACATGATGTCAGAGCACATTAAGGGCTTTGCTTTCAGGTAGTTTTTCATTATTAGGCCTTTCTGCTGAAACATGACTAATCTAATCCAGGAAAAAGAGGAAACCCCTGGCATCAAATGTATGTTCCCAAATGACTGATGTATTCTGCCAGGGAATTGTGCTTAACATGTAGGGATGGAAAACAAGTCCCCGTTACTAGCTGTTTCTAAGTGATTCTGGCTGTGTCGATAGATTTGTTCACAGCTCTAATTGTGTTAATGAATTGAACATAATTAAACTTACAGCGTGTCACAAGCTTCCTCTGGCAACTCTAGTAGGTTTCTTAAGTACCAGTTCATCAGCAACCATACTGCAACTGAATAGGTAACTACAGAACCAGCCAGAACAGCTTAGTAACGAAACAGCAAATAAATGTAAGACCGGACCTTAATATTACTGTTCATCCAAACTATTGCATGAGAGGCGAGGAACTTAGATTGTAAAGGTAGAATTGCCCAGGGTTTTATATTTTTGGGGTCCCTCTTGAGAAGCACCCATCTCAAGCTGTACCCCTATTAATAAAAAGTACTTTCATAAAGGAATCTATCTTTTGGCTTATGCAGAAACCTCGAGTCAAATCCGGTTATGGTGACTGGCATACATCATTTTCATAACATTCCACAAAGCAAAACTCATCTGAATTCTGAAATTTGTCTTAAAATGCAACTTTCACATGGTTTTCAACATCGAATATGAGATTATGTGAAATGTACTTCCTTCAAAATAGAACAAGGTACAGTGTTTAATCCATTTTTCACCAGCAATTTAGCTGGGATGATAAATAACTCATTGCTCACATACACACAGGTAGGAGTGTAACAAATCCTGTTGTCTATCTCCATTGAGGTTTTGGGAGTCATCCTCTGTTTGGCTACTGTACTTTTAAGTATTTAAAGAATTGTAATAATTCATGCATTTTTCAAGCTATTTCATTTTGATCTGTCTTGAGTATTACCCCTTTGTTCAAACCTCAGACAACAAAAATCTTTTATATTTTCATCCTAGAACTTGGATCTCCTCTTTGCTGTACATACAAATATTTACAATCAATAATTGGGCAATATTAACAAATAGAAAAATACTATTAATCCTTTTCTAAGTTATGTCATCACTAAAAATCTATCCTTAAACTTGTATCTTATGCTCATGTTTTTCTTCATGTGAACATTGTTGTCTTAACAGGTGTAGAATTTATTTTTCATTTAAAACGTAAGCAAGAAGTGGTGACTATTCACAATTTACTGGTAACAGTCTCATTGTTGAAGGAGCAATATAGGATCTGTAGTCCCAATAGAAAAAAAAATAGCATATATGTGTTATTTTTTTTAACAATAGGCTCTTTCTATGAAAGCATTGATTCTGGTTCAGTGTTTTCATAAAAGCACAAAGTGTTGTAGGAATTACTGATGGTGCAGAACATTATCAGGTGCACACAGCATGATGCCTGCACTGTTTTCACGATGTAATTTTTGAAGAAACTCCAGCAAACTAAACCCTTTTGATGCAGCACTAGATAACAATATGGAACAAATAAAATGATCTAGGAGAAATGTTGCCTCTAGCACAAATGACTGAATCTCATTAATATCCATGCAGTTATCTGCAGACCACGAAAAATGCATCGCTATGCATTAGCTAGCACAGATACCTCTGTGCAGTACTGCCTTTAGGTTGTGTAGGCATACACAGAGTATTTTCTGATTAAATTAACCTGTGTCAGGTTCTTAAGGTTATGTTTTTCTTTCTTGTGCATTTGTATCTAACCTGAGGGTGAGCCTTATTTTCAGCATCTGTCTTAATATAAATTTTATGGTGATCCTCAGCACAAAGAATTTCTCCTTTAAATATTTTCATTATTACACCGTGCTATGTAGACCAAATAGTAGCAAACTTCCAGTGCAACTTAGCCTTTTTTCCAGGACTGGGAGAAGGCTGGCTAACATCTTAAGTAAGTAGATAAGCACAACACAATCAAACTTGTAGGATACACACGTACCATGTATGTGTCAGAGACGTTTGTGTGATAAATTACACAGACCATGTGGTAAATTGCAGTTTGCGCTTTTGACTGCCTCATCTACCCTCTGCTTACTAATCCATCTCCACTGGGACCACTTCTATCATTTAAAAGATCTGATCAACATCAAATAGCTTCCTTAAAAAAAACACAAAACAACTTGCCACTATACATAAAGCAGGTTTATCTAACCATAGTAAATGCTGGATATGTCAGCAACCTTCAGCTAACCTATTTCATGGCATTTTAAAGGGCCATAAATGGCAAAAAAAGAGTGGAACAATACATGAAAAGGCCTTTCCATAGCTCTTAACAGGAATCTTACTGTCCCTGGAAAAATCTGTATGATAAGACTGAGAACAGAGGTAAGGCTTGCAGCATAATTCAAAAATAGTACTCTGTACTAAAAAAGAGAATCCAAAGCCTAAACAAAATATAATGACAACAAAAACAAAAAAAAAAAAAAGGGAAAAAGACCCCTCCCCGGTTCCCAGAGCAGTTCTATGAACTCTCCAAGCCCTAAACCAGAAAAATAATCTGACATCTGATACAATATTGAGACTAATACGCTAATTCCATATGGTTAGATTAATCCATTAATCACTGCTAAAAAGAATTGTGTAGGTACCTAAATTAGCTGAATCTTTTTTTATGGGAAGAAAAGAAGAATAAAAGGCTTTATAACACTAAAAGTAATTCCTGTGACTGATAATTTGCATTGTGTTTAAACACTCATCCTTACTCTGCTGCTTTCCCTTGAAAAAAGCAGAGCAATGTCCTCGTCTTCACTGAACATGGTATTAGCACCTCAGAATTGCACTGCTCTGGAGCCCAGACTTAATTAAATAACAAGGTTAGGATCAGACAATATATCAAGGTTATAAACTGGAGCACTAACCTTCTGGAGGGGAGACATTCTCAGCTTTCAAAGGAAACAGGGGTTTGTGTCTATATTTGGAAGGTCCTGAGAGAACAAACCTTAGCATCAGCATAAATTAAGTACAGTGAAGGTAATTTAGGTACAGTTAGTCTCTTACTGCCTGTGCCTTGGTTCAGGACTGGAGTTCCTGAGCAGGCAGTGGCAGTGCTGCCACAGATAATAACAGCACCAAAAAGGAAAGCAGGCCGATTTCCAGCGGCTTTGGCCAGGCCCTGAATACTGTCAGTTCTTTAGGAAGGAACTTCACCTGAGCTTCAGCTTCAGCTCAGAGTCCTTTCTGCCTTCTTCTCTCTGCTCAGCACTAGGTTTCATTGAGTTCAGTGGAGCTGACAGCATCTGGCTCCAGAGCTCACCCTGACACCAAGGACTTCTCTTAGATGTACTGTAGAGACTCCAAAAATGTGCATCTCCGCAAGAAAGAAGGTGAACATAGGCCAATGCCAAACGGGAAGGGAGAACTGTCTTTTCTGAAAAATGTCTATACCAGTAGCATGCTGCCCTTTAGAGCAGCGAGGTCTGTTCACAGAGGAAAGCACTGCACAGAGCAGACAGAGGCTTTCTGTGCATGGAGAGACAGACTCAAAGGGTTAGACTGTAAGTGTTCAACTGTAAGAAGGGACATTGTCTGGAGTACTAACCCTGTTTGTCTGATAAGAACCAGGAAATACTACACATCAGACAAGTAATCAATAGCATTCAGATTTCCAAGAGAACAATATAGAATAAAAACCTCAAACTCATTTAATTCCTGGAAAGTTTCTCTCTTCCAAATTACAAAATAGCTTGTTACAGTTTTGTAAAAAATATCCTTTGACTGTGACTGTTTTTCTAAATAGAAGATAAAGCATCATTATTAAATTTTCATGCAAACTACTATGCATGGAGCAATTTATTATGAAAGAACTATTATATTTGCAAAGTCGATACTTGAAAGGTTAGTAGCACTTCACTGAAACAAAGGTTGAAAGATAGATACAAAGTAAAGATACATAGCCTGAAGATACAAAGTGAAAGCTTTGTTAAGCAACAAGTAAGGGAGGATGAGTTAACAGTTGCAATGGTCTGTAGGGTGGATAAACCAGAAGGAAAAATGATTTTTAGAAAACTACAGTAAAGTGCAGCAAGGACTACTGGAATGAAAATAAGAAATTGAAAATTTCGACTAGGCAGATCAAGAAAAAATTCCTATTGGAAAAATCTGTTACATGGCCAAACAGCCTCACAAAAGATATTCTGGAATTGCTGAAATTCCCTGAAACAGCTAAAATGAACCTACATACAATAGAATAGACCATAGTGGCAAGAGCAATATCAGGATTGGTGCTGAGGAAAGGGTGTCAACCTATGGTTACCTGCTTACATCACTTCATTTCACTGTCTTGACACTGCAGTGAAAGCCCCAAAATTTAGGTGGGAGGAACAGAACAAGCAGATCAAAGGAAAAGAAAATCCACATTTACATCATTTTTTTGCCTGTATATATATATATAAAAACCCCCCGAAATTGAAATGCCATCATAAGCCTCCAAACAATATGTGAATTATACAAATGTGGCCCCTGACCAGCCCATGGGGGCAGAAATTCCACAAATAACTGCTTTTAGTTCCACATCAGTGAGTTTCTAGGCTGAAACTGGGTCTCTGTCTGGCAAACCAAATTTCATGACATCGGGTCAATTTTTCCTTTCCTGAAAGGCTTCATATCCTTTATGTGCACCCAGGCTGAGGTAACTGCCTCATGTCATATTTTGTTGGGAAAAAGGTCTAGTCAATGTAGGATTCCTTTATAACCAAAGTTTCAGAAAAGACTTTTTCAGTGTATACCATTTAGTATGTTCACTTTATGACCAAAGTTTTTTCCCTTCTGATAGCAACATTTGCTCATTCCAATTTACTCATTCAAGTTCTGCCACTGAAAACCATATGCCAATAAATAGGATACCTGTGGATTCCTCAGCTAATAGTGCTGCTAGCCATGCACAGCAGTGTAACTTTTTAAGAATATAAACTTGGGCTCAGGCACACACCATAGCTACTAAGAAAAGCCCCAGCTGGATGGTGAGGTTGCAGTTATTGGGGAACTGATTGAAAGAACTGAAAGTATTTTGGTCTTGGCACAGGGGTAAGAGCTGAAGATCTAAAGGAGAAGGGATGACACTGTAAGGAATGACTCTTCAGTTCTCTGGTGGCTTCATGTCTGATCATGTGCAGGAGCACTTTATTCCTTTGGCAAATAGGGAAATGCTTTCTTTGAGTTAGGAGCTGCTGGTTCTATCAGCAGAATCTAATACTAAGGACGTGTTCCCAAGGCACGTGCTCATATATCTACACACACAGCTATGGAAGCTGCTGAGGAAAACGTGCTCAGTTCAAGAAGAAGCTGTACAGCCAAAATGCAGAAGAGGCAGAAGAGCCACCAGCATTGTTCTTCACTCAGCAGGCCAACCCCATTGGAACAACAGCCTGGAATTAGGAAAAAAACCAAAAAGGTCAAAAGGGAGTAACCATCCAAGGTGGTTCTTTGATTTCTGCTTCTCCTATGAAGAGAAATAAATGTGAGTTTAAACTGGTATGGAGCTGGAAAACATAGACCTCTGATGAATGGCCATTTTCATATCTGCCAACAGGATTTTAATACTGAATTTTTATTTAATACCCCCTTCTTAGTAACTGGATCCCTAATACCACTACTATTTTGATATCAGGGTACTTTATGACCTCACATAATGATAGAATCAGTCTGAAGTTAACTCTAGTTCCTGATTCTAGCTCTTTATGTGCCCTGATGTTATAATTTTTGGACAACTGTATAGTTATATTTGTTGTCAAAGGTTTGTAAAAGTATTGTATGATCTTTTTCTGGCTGAAAAAATAATCAAACACCAATATATCAGACAAGCAAATTACTGTATAAGAAAAAGCCTAGTAATTATTACTAAAAATATATATATTTTTCACTAGTTTGCAAATGTACCCGTTCATGGAAAAATCACCCTGCCCATTTTCAAACAGTAATACTTGATCTAATATTGACTACAATATTATTAGACTGGAACTAATAGTGTCTCATCACTTTTTGGCAATTGTATGACTGGTGTTATGTATTCTGTTGCACTTTGAGAATAGAAACACTCCCAACTTGTTTGCACCGAAGTATATTTATCCTTTATACTGCTATTCAGGAAGGATCTTTTCATAGAGACTGGTGATTATCCTTCAACTTAAAAATTATCCCTTACTTTTATGGAACCTAACGCACATCCGAAATGAACCTGACACCTCTCTGCTCTTGAATGATCTTTCTCAATTATTTTAAGAATGAAGTCTACCACTAGAAAAATTATAAATTATAGAATTCTCCCACTCCCAGGTTTACTTTGATTCTGTGTAAATTTGCCAGTATGAAAAGATTACATCTTTAGTAATCAGGTGAAAAAAAAGTACATTGAGGTTTTTTAAATTAAAATATTTCTTTTGACAAAGGGATTAGCCTAAGTTTGCACACTCAGTGTAATTAGTGCATATGGTCCAGCTGTGAAGAAATAGCTGAGGACTTCTAACTTATTATTAATTAGGCTCATTAAAATGCAAGTAAGAGAACGATGCCTAGATAAACAATACCTTATGTCATAAAGTCATTACTTGACAAGAGCTAGTCTTGCTAACAGAAGTCATTACTGATATTTTAAAGGAGCTTTTTTTTTAGACTCCATGGGTGCCAGTTAACTACTTTTGACTGACATCAAGGACAGACATGCAAAGCTGTAAGGAGCCAGCCGTACAGCACAGCAATTCTTTTCACATCATTTCAAAATATGTCTGGCTGAGGTCAAAGGTTGACAACCAAATGACAGGCCTTCTTCAATTGCTGTGGTGTCACAGCAGGAGTGTGTCAGGGAAATTTTCCTGGGCCCCTCTGTGAATTTTTACATGTTCACATTTCTTTCCTTGTCTTGTAAGTGGGACAGGATTGGCAGATTTGTGATTAACACCTCAGAAGGAGAAGCGTAGACACCATCCCAGGTTGGGAGCTCATGGTAACTGCAGCTAATAATCAAAAGGTTCTCCTTCCACATTAGCAAAGTACAAGAGACCAGCCTTTTATTTGTGTTCATTTGTATTAGAAAAGGGATGTGAGATTAGCAAGGGCTTTAGCTGTGTACATTGGTAGGACTTAGTGCATTTCTCACTATCAACACATCTCCCAGTGATATTGGTGAGACGAGAATTGTCCTCCAGACAAAGACAAAAAGAAGATCTATGCATTAAACACCAACAAACCAGTCACCAAACTGCTTTCAGAGTTTTATAAATGTTTCTCTTTCTTTAAAGTCCTTACATGCTAACTTACAAATAGCTCCACTGAAACAGCCTCGGCTGAAAATGCATCAAAAGCTGCTATTGACGGGTGCTGAAATGAGGGCCTGCCTTTAACACAGGGTCAATTGATAAGTGACTGACCCAGACTTTTGACTGACATGAAGAGCTGTCAGGCAAGGTGCATCATTCTAAGTGGTGAGTAAGCACTGAAGAGATCTGAGCCACTGCTGTGTTTGGTAAAATAATTTGTGATAGAAAGAAGAGGTGAGAACGGGACTGCAATAAATCATGGAATGTAATTTTACTTGGATTTAGACAAGACTGACATAATAGAGACTTCCCATTGTCTGTTTACCAGACCCATAAAACATTCTGTCTGATGAATAAATAAAAAAAATCATGTCTCGAGTGTATCTGAGAACCACTGTAGATGCACTCTTGGCAAGAGTTATGCTGTGCTTCAAAAGCAAAACCAGCTTTGCTCTAGCCACTGGAAACTCCCATGAACTTGAAAATATCCTGTCCCAGTCTTATGGCATCTGTTTTCACTTCAGAGTAAAGGGAAGACAACAAAAGCTAGACAAGACCATCTTGGCTCATTCTGCCTTTGTTTACTCTAAGCACAGGTGGAGAAAATTGATAGGACAGAACAGATAACAAAGTACAATATGTTTGAAGATGGAAGTGAGGAATTAGTTAAAGGTGAAGATAACACCAAAACCTGGCAATTAGTGCAAAGCAAGAGAAATTATACTCAAACTGTATAATACATTTTTATGCTTAAATTCTAAGCATAAGAGGGAGAATCTTAATCTGATGACCTGTAATTGAGTATCTTCCCTGCACTCTAATACATATCTCCATTACCTACAGAGTACAAGATTTACATATGAACAAAGTGAAAAGAGCACCTTCAGCATCAAGAACCTAGAAAAATGCCACAAAGCTGCTAGTTCCTGAAACGTACCCTCTTTTTCAAGCTGTTCCATTGTCTGACCAGACCTTCCTACTGTCTTTTGGGCAATGTGAGCATGCAACCTGATAGCACGTAACGTGGCTGCTATAAGATCTGTGGTCTTATAGGTATCTGTAGGTCACAACCTCTATGTCAACAAAGCACAGCCAGTTGCTCATGAAATTATTATCTAATGGGTGCTCCCCAGCACATATTAGACCATGTGTAGAGCACTCTGTCTTGTCTTGGTGGCCCTCAGCTCAAGACCCCATGACCTGTAAACCAGCCTTGGATAGAAAACCAAGACTATTGCTATGTGTATGAAACAGAAGACAAAGAAAACCGGAGGGGAAGCTCTTGATTCTTCGAAATGGTCAGGAGGAAGTGCAGCTTCACAGGCTGCTCTTGAATCCATCACCAACCACATGGTCTGAAGACGTCACAAGTGACCAAATCTGTTCTGGCGGCTGGGACTTTTATTTTTGCATAGCTAACCCTTTGTTTTCATGAAGAGTTTAATGTGAGCATTTGATAACAAAAACCAGAGTGCATTGATTAGTTTTGCTATAAGTCTGTTATAGAGTCCAGTTGTGAGAACACTAATCTTTAGAAACAAAAATTCTGCTTTCTAAGAATACTTCACAATATCCTCTCAAAAGAAGTTGTTTACATACACAAGCTAATTCATAATCTTACCTGAGAAATATGTTCATGAATAAAGTAAATATATTTTAATTATTTTTTTTTCCAAATGCCTTTTTTCTAAATATTTTAAGTCTTCATCTAGGTAATGCTATTCTAGAGTTGTCTAAAGAGTTATCTTAAAGAATCCAAAGACTCCTTATTACAGGAGAATAATTAAGGAAACAGCAGAGAGTGAAAAGCCAGCTTCCTTGTACGCTTTAGAAATAACTGTATTCTATATACATATATATGCAGTAAATAATTGTTTACCTGAACGAACAACAGTAAAAACAGAGGAAGCAGTGACTGTCCCCAGCACAACAAGAGCTTGCGAGGCCGGAACTTCAGCCCGTTCAGATGTGCTCGCAGTACTGTGGGAACACTTCAGCAAATACTCTGAAACGCGTTCGGGAGCGCGAAGCAGAGACGAGGATTGCTGAGCAGCACCTGCGAGGAGCCCTGACTGAGCAAACACTGAAAGAATTAGGAGCAGTCGCGCTGCGGCAAAGGCGCCATGGGCGGCCTGGCCAGACGCGGCCATGGCGCAGCTCCTGCACGCTGCAGCACCGCCCGAGCTGGCTGCTGGCCCCTGGGAAGCTGAGCCACACTCGAGTCCTCTCCCGGTGTCTGCAGGGACGCGGGCCGAGGGGCGGCGGGAGCGCCGGGCGCATGCCAGACCTGTCCCCGGGCCGCGGGGCCCTGGCAGCCGGCAGGAGATGCCTTGCCCTCCATTTCAATGCTGCGAGCATCCTCCGTGACCTTCCCTCTCCCTTCCCAGCACACGCTGACACATCCAGCCTAAATTTGCGTCTCGCATCACCTCAGGATACTCATGGCTAATTTCATTATTTTGGAGAGAAAATGCAAATGAAGCCAGACAGCTGGTGCTTTCCTCGTGGCGAGGAGTGATGGAGGGGCCTGAGGCCTACCTCATCAGAGGCTCTCATACCCGTCTGCTCAGACAGGCCCTGGCGGGAGGAGAGCGGGGAGGCTGCGGGAGCAGCGGGAACAGATGGCAGGGAAGGTGGGAAGATGGAGAAGCGAGAGGGGCCAGAGCCGTTCGGAGGCAGCGGCAGTGTCAGTTACCTGTGGGCTGAGGCAGCCTCACAGCACAGGTCGGCATCTCTCAACCTCCCCTGCCTTGCAGAGTGGTTTTAATTCGATGGGGATATGAACGGTGGTCGCCGGTCAGGTGCTGCACAGCGGCCTTGGATTCAGGATATTTTAGGGTCTGCTAATACTGCCTTAAACCAGCAAGGACCTCAGTTTGCTCCTAACCCTGGCCGATTGACTGCTAACTCCTCCTGAAAACACTGTAACTCTAAATCCAGCAGGTCCAGAGGCTGTTTTTTAAATCCCTTTTCAAGAGTAGGCAAAGACTTAGAGAAAAAATATTTTCCCCAGTACACAAGAGGGAGAGATTTAAAATCAATGCCTCCGATTATTCATGGAAGAAGGAAGGGAAAACAAAATCATGCCTGTAAAAAATCTGTCAAAACATTGTCTGATAAAGCACCTTTACAAGAGGCCTGCAAGAGTAATGCAGCTCGGCACAGACTGCCCAGCATTTCACAGCAGTTCAGCCCAGCTTGTACCAACACATTCCACAGAAATGTTCCCTGACACCTAAAAAGGTAATGACACCAGGGACATCTTAGTTGGTAGGAGTTTTTATATTGCTATTTTATTATTATTATTCTTATTTTTAGTGAAGTTGTTTCTGGAGAGGTCTGAAATATTCTTTCATTTGACATACCTGCAGGCAAATAGCAAGTGTAGAATTTTTAATACATTAATTGGAGAGGTGGGCGCTTTCTGGGGAGCAGATCTCTCCCTCTCTCTTTCTCTCTCTGGGTGGTATAGGTAGATCTTTTTAACAAAAGAATAAAAGAAAAGAGATTTGAAGAGGTTAAATCTAATAAGCAGCATTTTCAAGCATTAAGAAGGAGCTAGAAAAGGCAAGAAAACTAATGTCTTAAACATACACAGCCCTGTCCTCTGAAACATTTTAACAAATTACCTCCCAAAACTTCATATGGTATCCTATGTTATAAACCCCACTCCAAATAAAACCCCCCTCTACATCTGTAACAGAGTTCTCTTAGATTCCACTGTTTAATAATTATTCAGATCTGGCTAGAAATTGCAATAATATACCAAATGATTATAAAAGCTAATCACTGATTCATTAGGTGAGTAAGCAGAAGGTCAGTATTATCACTGAAGCAGATCCATAGACTTCGGAGAAGATGACTGATGCTCTCCTCACAGACCTATTAACTGGTGTCTGGCAATACAACTAATAACACAGGATTCAAGAGACTTGGTTCCCAGTGCTTTTAAGATACAGATTGGAAGTTAAACTGCTACTGTTAATCTTGTGGCCATCAGTTCAGAGATATCCAGGCAAATACAAGTTTTAGGTCCCATTTGGTGCAGGGTGCTAAGGGTGGTTGTGGGCTATTGCCAAGGAACAAACCCCTTCTTCCCTCCCTGTTCCCCACCCCTCGCTGATTTCCATACAAAGCCAGCCGGTTTTCCACCCACTTAATTTGTACTACTTGTGCATCTCTTCCATGTGAATATTCTCTCCTTCACTCCAAGTTTCTTCTTCTACCTCTTTCTACACAAGGTTATCCAATACCTTCCCAGCTTTCCTTCCTTTTGGTCAACAATGCTGACAGGCACAAGGGCTCCTCTTCAGGACCCTGCCCACGCTGTTTTTCTCACAGATGCGGTGTTCCAAGAATGTAAAAGGCTTTTCCTACTCCACTCCAACCTTTCCACTGTGTCCTTTCTTTTTTCATACAAGGCTGAAGTAAACCTTTCTCTCCTTCTCAGAGAGAAGTCTGCTGCCACCAGTTGTTTCATTCAGTTCCTTCCCTTAGTTCTCTCTGATTCTGACTGACAGCCTCTTCTCTCTTCTCCTGCCATCTTTCTTCCTCTCACACTGCAGCATCCATGATGAAGGATCAACTGAACATCACCTGTGTTTCCCTGTCTTAACATCTCTCATTTGCACGTGTTCTCCTCTCACCTCCCTTAGTGTAGGGCTTGGGAGTTCTCTTTATCCTTGCCTAACTTTTGCAGAAATTTAGGTTGGTTCTCAGTCACCACAGAAATTTTCTGTATGCCTTTCCTCTAAATATTCTGCCAACCTCTTCATTGAAACATAAATCTGTCACATATTGTCCAAAATAAAATCGTGGATTCTGTGATTTCCCTTCCCAAGTGTTTAATGATAGCTTGAATTTACTATGAAGAAAAAACCAAACTTTGTTAAGTTATGACTTCCTACCCAGACTTCCTTGCTTTCTGCCATTTGCTATTATCAGTTGTTCTGGTGCATATCTTTGGCATTACCTCCTACACAGCATAGATAGAAGACTGTGTCTAAGCCTTGGAGATATTTATTGCATAACATCTCCATTATATAGATTTTCATGTCAATCTATATAAAGATAACTCTTGGATGGTATCTGCTCACTTCATATCCTGATTATTGCAACATCATTTTCTCTGTTGTGTCAGATTCATCACTTATGCTCACTTCCAGAATCTCTCCACAAATTATCCATCATCTCCTGATAAGTGGGAAGCTCAGTCCCACATCTGATCAGTTTGAACTCCCGTCATTCCTTACATACTCGTATTTCACTGTCTATTTATTTCTCATTTGCAGCAAGAACAGAAACACAATGAATAGATTTTGGATGTATGTACACCATAAGCTCTACTATGGGTTAAAGATGCTTCATTTCTCAAGCTGTATTTCCGTTTTGCTTTTTCTGTATCCACATTTTGTCTCTGCTTCCTATGTTGAGACTGAGATGCAAGAGTTGGGAGAAGACTCTGTTTTAATCCATGCGTTCACGGATTAATGGATTCACAACTCTTAAGTAAAACCAGCTCATATGAGCTATGCTAATGTAAAAATCAACACCAAAAGGTGAACTCAGAGAAATAAGCAATTTTACTCATGCATCTGCTTATTGATAGAAGAAAAGTGTGGAAAATGTCAGAATCAGCCTTGTCTTCTAGGGGGGTCACCCTCTACCATCCTACTGACAAGTCCTTTCCGTGAGACAACTACAAGTCTGCCCAAGAAAAGAAATGGGATTTTCCACCTCAGAGATAAGGATCATCTTTGAGTCTATTTTCCAGGAGCAATTATGAATTTCAATTCCACAGTCACTAAAAAACAAAGAAGACTGACCAACAAACAGTCAAAGGAATACATCTGGCAGGACTTAGTTATTGCATAGGTACTGACATGTTTAAATCTTGCCAAACTGGAAGCAGTTTTGGGCAGAGCATCGACAGAGTGGTAAATACTGTGGGAACTCTACTTGTAGACACAGGGGCATGTCAGCTCCAAGCAGAAATGAGCTGCATTAGCAATCTCTCTGCCAGCTCCCAGTGAGGCTAGGGCATAGCACAGCAAAGCTCTGTGCAAGAGACACTAGCTGAGGACTAAAAGTTTTTAAATCTGATCTGCTCTACAGTTCCAGCTGTGCAAATAACACTCACACAGGACCATGCTGACAGATTTCCACTGCTTCTTGTTCTGGAGATAGCTTAACAGACTCGCTGTGACTCTGCACCGCCCTGCGTGGCAAGATGTAGCATAATATTGGACACTGAAGATTACAGCTCCCTAAAGAGTTGTGAATTTTTTTTTTTTTCAAAAAAAGACTCCAGAGTTAGAATATATTTTCTCTTTAAATGCCCTTGTTCAGGAATAGGGTCAAAGTCACACTTGGTAATCAATCAGGATTTTATTGATTGAGCAAAAAAATTATCTGTTAACATTCCTAAGGTACATAGAAGCTTCTTCTTTTTTTTTTTTTTTTAATCACAGAGACACTCTGTTTAGCCATCAGCATTTACAAAAACAGCAGTGCAGACATGTCAAGTTCAACATGTTTTCATTCTGTGTTCCCGAGCTCAGCAGTTAGAGCGTTCATTAATTTCCCCTTCTCCTCCACACACCGTCTGTGCGCCTTATTTATATTCACCTGCTGCCAGTTTAACACCCTGAAGAGGCACACCTGCAGTGGCAGCAGCTTCACATTACTGCTGCTGGACCCCATGCTTTACTCCCTTCTAGGAGAGCTCTTCCCACGTACGCCCTGACTCACTTGAAACCCACACTGTCTGCACAGCTTGTTTGGCTTGCTTGAAATCTTCACCCAGCCCTGAGCTGGCTCCTCTGGTTTCTCCAGCACTGCACAACATTTTACCTTCTGATTTCACAGACCTGTGTTTATGTCAGGAAACAAACTATCCTGGCAGAATCTTAAATAAAGTGTGTGAAATAGAAAACAGCCCTTCTTTTGAATCACAGAGCTGTTGACAAATGGTTTCAAATCATGTTTCTTGCAATCCCTCCCTTCCATGTCCTCTCCATGCAACCTACAACATATGACAAAGGCAGTGCTGAACATGCTGTTTACCACGCAAAGAGCCTTTTGATCTGAAAAGAGAGAGGAAAGGAGGAACTGATACACAGATCAGCTCTTGTTCTGTCTCCTTGGAGCTTCAGTAGAAACTACAGGCTCTGGAAAGGTAGTTCTCTTCCTTCAGGCAAATCCAAGGTTCAATTTCTTGGATACTATGTATAGCCAAAGCCCCAAAGGTAGAAGTCCATCAACCTCGCTGTTTTGGAGCAGGAACACATGTCATAAAATTAGAAAACGGAGCGGGTTGATCATGTATCTTCTGGTGTTCCTTAGCAGCAGCAGTCACTCCTGCTCTGAGTCTGGGCTCAACTCCAGTTGGCAAGAATTCTTGTTAGCAAATTCATGGACTTGAGTATCACCCGAAGCTTCAAAGATCAGGATAACAACAATTTCTAAACCAAATTCATTTTGTCAACTAGCCCCACCTTCAGAGAAGAGTCTGCTAACACTACATGCAGCAGAAATGCACAAAGGGCAGTGTTTATTCATGTCAGCACTTTGGGATGCACAAGAAAGGAAATACACCATAAATCCATGGCCACAGCCCCTTGGGCAGAAACTGGAAGATATATATGACTTCCCTGTTTGTTAGATTGTTGGGTATTCAGAGGTGGGTAAGGCTGTTCTCAGCCTTCCCAGTGGTATAAGAAAAGTGGTGAAAGCACACCAGGAGAGTAAACACTGTGTTGTTGGAGCCACATGTGCACTGTGAGGTCTAGCTCAAAGTTCTGGCCTTTATACACTAGCAAACTGTGCGGATGAAACCCCCTAGTCAGTGAAGTAGAAATAAAAAGCCCATTCTCTTAAATGAAATCAGTATTACTCCAGGCTCTGATACAGTAGTGTGCAATCAAAAGACTTCTTGAAATTGATGAAGTCCACAGATTAAATTGTAGAAGTCACAGAAAAAAAGGTTTCTAGTTTAAGTGCTCACAGTTACAAACATGACCAGAGCATTAGGTTCTATGTAATAATTTAAATTTCGAAATTGAATGATGAAAGGGTAAAGCACCGCACAATGGTACCTGTTTAAGGATATTTATGAAAAAAAACAGAGAAAAAGGTCTTTAAATACTTAGCTATTAAATAGAAGCTAGAAGAATAGGTTCTGGTATTGCTTCCAGCTACAGAGAAGAAAATCTTCCCCATTTAGGCAAGAGTGTATATACTGCAGGCACATGAGAGAAATCTAAAAAGCAACCAATGCTATGTTGGTTCTGAGTTTTTGTGACATTTATATTTTCACTTAAAGCAGAGATTGCATATTAATTTCTATTTTAATTATTTCTTTTGAGCTGCTTTGCAAGGAGGCTGTCATACAGAGCAATGGCTTATGCAGTGTGGTATTGAGTTACCTGCATAACACTCCTGTGTACTCCTTATCTACCTGTACGAGTAACCAGTGAAGGCATCAGAAATTCAGACTATTTGAACTGTTTCCTTCTCTAACTGTGCACTGCAATGCACATATAATCTTGCAAAGAGTGAACTAACTTTAGCTATATGAAAAACCCCACAGAATTTGTTTGAACTGCTTGTGTGCTAATCATTAAGCCATGTTTTAATAACTGGTTGTAACAAGATATCCATTATCACCCTTCCTCATACGCTGGGCTCAAGGAAAGGAAAATACAATGAAAGACAAGCACTTTCATTTACAAGTTAAATTAGTTGGTTGTCACCTAAACCAACCAAGAATCCCCGGTTTTAGATGCAAACTTTGTGTATCAAGACATACACACTGAATTCATCCATCTGTCCAGAGTCTTAGTACATCAGGAGTCAAGACTCAGATGCTTTCCTACAGAGGAAAGAGGTTACTGACTCTGGACATAATTTTGTCTCCCCCCGTCAGAGATCATTTTCACAGAGAAGCTGAGGGTTTGCAGAGGAGAAAGGAGAACTTTGAGAACCTGGTGCTGTTTGAACTGATAAAGGCATTGAAATGCTGAAAAAGAGAGAATGGATGGGTGACATCAGTCACAGGAGGTGAAATGGTGAGGTCACATGAGTTAGATGGATCATGGAGAGTAGATGTGCACTTTGTCCTTTGTCCTCTCCAAGGTATTATTCAAATACAATTCCTCTGTACATTGTGTGACATTTGCTAAGATTTTAAGACTGGTGCTTTTGAACATTAGTCTAGGAGAAATTATCCTGACCAATATGGACAGGCATTTCCATAAGCTATATTGTTACTTTAATGTTGTGTAAATATTAGCAATATCCACTAGTGTGACCTTTCATTGTATTTTACACTTTATGCCCAATATACAGATGATTTAGGGAACAGCTTTGCTGACTGGCCTAAGAATGTATCTTAAAAGATATTAATTTTGGACTATTAAACCTGCTACTTTAAGCAAGATTTCCCATTTTTAGAAAAGAAACACAGCCAGAAACAGACTTCTTCATTTCTGTAGATCTTACTACGCACTCAGATACATTATAGTGGTTTCAGTTTAATTTCCACTAAATTAGTTTATCTTGTGTTAAAATTTTGCCAGAACATACTATAAGAGACAATTTAGACACTGTAAGGATTAGGCATTACTTCCATAGAAGTAAATAACAAGATCATTCTGCTTCTGAAAGCAACAGACCACTATTTCCCAAATGTACAGCATACAAATGCTGAAAAATAAAATAACAGAGAAGAATAAAAAATAGGAGATAAGGTGTATCTTACCACATACATCAAATCTTTCTTGAGAGATGAAGGATGATTCAGTTGAAGGGTTCAATAAAAGACTAAAATTATTATCAAATTTTAAAACCATTTAAAATACATCTAGAAAGACAAGATTTCAGCCAGAAACCCCTCAAGCATTGCTCTGTGTTCAGCAGATACAGCAACACAACCATATGAATATCTATTTGAAATTAACTTTCTCTGAATTCCTTTCACACAACTCTGGTCTCTAAAATCTTCATTCTGTTTTGACCGCTGTATAGAAACTGTGATTTGATATCTCATTCATAGCCCAGCTGTGCATGAACTCTGTTTAGTGCAAAGCTTTGCAAAAAGGAAAAAAAAAATATCTTATTTGACCATGAACTTTAGATGATCTAGTTAGCGTTACTGTCAAGCATCCCGCGGTCTTTTTGAAAAGCAGGACTTGTCCATGTTGCCCTCTGGCCAACTTCAGTGGGATTGAAGCACTAGCGAGAGCCATCAAACTGCCTGACAGCTTGTCACCAGTGAGACTCCATTAATTTACACACATTTTCCACTGTTTGGCATTTACCATGATAACTCTTTTCTTTCCAAGCAGCTCCTGTTTGCATTTAACACTTGGGTTAATTTTCATCAGAGTTTAAATTTAGCCATCAGTTATTTCAGGGGAGCTGTCAGCCAACATATGGAGGAAAAAAATCCTTTTGAATTTATAATAAAGTGGAATCTGTTGAATGTGAAACAAAAAGCAACTGCAATATACTGCAAGGCCCCGATGGGGGGACCAGGGTCAGCAAAGAATAGCAGAGTGGATTAGTTGTTCTATTCACCAGAGTGGCATCTGAGCACCTCAGGAGCTTCTTGATATATCAAAAAATGATGGAAAGACACAGTTCAATTTGTCCCCCTTTTATAAAGGATAATTAACCTGTCAGTCTTGCTACTTTAACAACTTCATTAAATTGGAGCCGAAATGGGTGCAGGGAGCCCCTGTCTTTTTCCAAAATGAGCGCAGGGCACTTGTTTAAATCATTGAACAGCCACCTTCTTCCATCTTCCTCTCCCTTAGAATAACATGATGTTATTTAGGGATTTTTAGGTGAAATTTAACACCGTTCCTTAAAACATAGAACTAAGCTGGCTCTCACATGGCCAACACTAGGAATCGTCTTAACTCCAAAGGATGAAAATAATCAGGCATGTAAACAAGGAAAACTGCATCAATTAAAGATGGAGCTTATAGGGTTTCCATAACACTTCCAGCATACTGCGATCCATCTCAAAGATGAGATGACTTTCCCAGGTAAGACAGAAGGAAACAGACAAAGTCCCTGTTTCTTCTGAAAAAATGTGAACTTTACAATTTGTGTTCAGAACCAGATTAAAAATTCTATCTGTAAACTGAAGGGTCTGCAGGCAAGTTTTTATAAAAAAGATGAAAAATCAAATTAATGTGTGCACCTCTGGAAGACACATGTAGGATTTAATAAATAATAGTCCTTATAAATAATTAACTGGATATGGGCTAAGTTACTGGTCAGTCCAAAATCTTCATCTGGGATTTAAGTGTACTACACAGTTCTGCAAGGTACTTTTTTTGCACAATATAATATTTTGCTCTCCAGAGAAATTTAAGTGCACAAAAGATTTAAAGACATCAGAGGGAAACTATTTCCCAGAATATCAGCTTTCATAACAACAGGAAGAGTGAATACTCTCATATAGTACTCTGTAATCTTGCATTCTAGAAGTCAAACATTTTCTTGATGATTATTCAGAAAAGCCTGCTAGTATTACAAGAAAAAACCCCAACCAAACCAAACCAAACCAAACCAAACCAAACCAAACCAAACCAAAACTTAACCCCCACCCCTTGTGCCTAGTTCTATGTAAAGCATCTCATCAATTTTATCCAGAAGATAAACTTTATGTAACATGGCCAAATCTTCAGTTGAAAACAATTATATAGATTCACTTATTGCAGGGGTGACCTGAATAAATAAGTATGCCATAAGCTAATTATAAGTTGAAATTATAAATTAATCAAGTTAATGGCTTTAGGTTTTGCTTGCTTGCTTGCTTGATTTTAAATGTTGGTATACATTCCACCATATAAATAAAATTCCATGGTCATTGACAACAGAATTTCAGCACCTTAACAAACCAAAAGGAACATAATTGGAAGTTACTGCCACCAGAAATTTCCTGTGAAAATAGTAAAACTTACTCTATTTGTATGAATTATTTTTATGGACTCTTTCAGTATCTTTTAATCATAAGTGATCTACTTATGAAATAATGGGATTACCCTCTAATTTTGTATCTACAGACTCATAATTGCAACTTCATTTTAATATTAAAATTCTATTTTTAGAATTTTATACAGATTTGCGACTACATGTAGAAGTCACTTTAAATTTAGTATTTTAATTTTAATTTTAAAATTCAGGCACAGAGATTGAAGATATTAATGTGCCAGAGCAGATTAATGTGCCACACTGGACTTCATTTTAGCTAGATAAATATGCACAACTGGTTTGTCCCTCACATGAATAAAAGCATAAAGATAAGTTAGTTTAAAATAGGATATTATTATTCCCAGTCTTCTGAAACAAACTAAATACCTACTACTATGAAGTTATGGGAAGTGTTGATCCACACAACAATATAAGAAAGTTCTTTGTACTTCAAGTAATGGAGAAGCTTAATTTTCTACTATTTACTGATCTCCCTTCCTTAGTAAAAAAGCAGCTGCATACTGAAAGACTGAATTTAAACACTGCAACATTAGGAACCTATTTCACAAAACACATGCTTGATGTACACTTTTAAATAAACACTTTTGTATTATGAAACTTTACAAACTGATAAAAGGCCAAAATTTTCCTTCAGTCATTTGTTATCTTTTCTGGTTTTATTTATAACATTTTTAAAAGAAGATATATGGTGGGCTTACAGCCTACATTATATAGATAAAAGATGTGCAGCCCCAAACTTAACATAGTAATTGATTTGGCATACTTTGCACCATTCCAACACAGACCACTGTCTACCTGCATTTGTAAACAGAAATTAAAAGCTTGATAGTCTCTTCCACAGTGTTACTGGGAGAGTCAGAGTGAAATTCAAAATGGCAACTGCTCTTGCCACTGGTGGTTTTCCAACTTGTACACTGCCTCAAAAATTGGGGTTGCAGACATGGAATGTCATTATTTCACCAGAGCACTGACATCTCACTTTTTTATACAACTTGGCATGTTTGTTAGCTTTTTCTTTTAAAGAAAAGCCCAGGGGCCAGAAAGAGAGAAAGAGTCCTGCACTCTGTTAGATGAACAAGCAGGGATAGCAGGAGAAGCATGGCAGGAGAGGAATAGCAGTGGGGAAAGGAAATGGCTCAAATTCCTTGTGAAATAATGTTAGAAGATCAGAAGTGTTACAAAGGCAACAGAAGGGAAAAACTATCAGTCAAGGCTTGTTGGACATCCACTAAAATGAAACGAGTACAGCAGGTGTAAAGTTTGAGAAGTGATTACACCGATCTTGCTCTGTATTGGAAACATAGGGGAGAGCCTCGTGGTAAGGTTTCTATGATGAAAATGTATCAATTTCATGCCTAATTATTCAAAAAAGTGTGGATATGTGTGAATATATGGATGGGTGGATGTGCATGTGCATATAAATCACTGTTTATATAAATAACTTCATTTCCCTTCCATTGTCCAGCACTCTTTCTCTCTTCACCTGCTCAGATTTGATGATTTCAGGCACTTTATAGTATGTTTTATATCAAAATCTTACCCAATGATACTTCTAGTTTAAATTTCAGCCTCCTTTAAAAGATCTCCTATAAGGAAATGCACTTATCAATGTAATTTAGTAACATGAGATTTAGTGTTCACTAAAGAAAGTGTTTATGAAAGTCTAAAATAGGGAATTATTACTACTATGGTAGTAGGAAACCAAGAAAGCTCATCTAGCTGTGGATTGAAAACACACATGGATACCAGAATGGACCTTCATGTTTAATGAAATGCTTAAATTGTCTTAGATTTAATCATTATAATTTATACATTTTAAAATCATGGGTCAGCCGCTCAGTAGCTGCAGTGTCTTTATAAACACTAGAAAATTTTTCCTTTAATGATTGTATTTTAAATTGCAATTCATTTGTTTCAGCCTTAAAATGAGAAATGCAATTAAAAGAGAATGAGAAATATAGCACTTGCTGTCCCATGTTTTGAATGGGTATTAAGATTCACTAGCTATCCTCATAAAACCATATAAATCTGACACCATATTGACATGGGGGTGATTAGGGGTTGTGTTAACATCTGAACTATAGGCCATGTCAATTTTGGGTCAAAATTGAAAAATCTTAGTTGATTTTTTTTTTAGTTGTGGTTTCCATGTCCCTCTTAGCCCCGTGTTCTGCACTGCAAGACAAAATAAAAATTTAAGAGTACTTAGCACAGCTGGGCTTGCAGAACAGGATCAAGAATCACATCAATGCTTTGGTGATCGTTCCTTCTCTGGAGAGAGGAAAAAAATCTCTCCTGATATAAAAGCAGTCAGATTGTTCCAGTGGTGTTATAAAATTCCAGCCCAGAGGAAAATTACTGGTAAAAGTCAGAAAATACAATAGTGTGGGTATTCCTGGTACTATTTCATCCTATGTTGCATGAAAGTTTTTCATGAAGCCAATACTAACCAATATGATCTGACCTGATCCTCAATGTAAATTATTCCTAATTCTAGTGAAATACCAGGTTCAAATATTGATACCTTTTCTCTTTTAGACCCCTTCCATATTCACGCTCCAAGTTTCCAAGCCCCTTCCCAAAGCAAGTTGGATCTGGTGAACCATCTAGCAGAAACTCAGTCAAGTGTGATGGAATTATAAATCAGTAAGTTCAACATACAGAAATGAAGAGATACTCAAGACCTATAAAAGCTATCAAATTCATCCTTTTGCCATCACAATACCAAACATAAAAATATTTTCCCCAGAATGTTTTTACAAGACCTATTACATGATTTTCACCACTTCACTTTTACATATTTAGACTCAAGTTTCTCCCTCTAAATTGTTCCCTGTAATATTTAGACCAGATTTATCACACTATTGAGCTTTAATCCCTTTTTCTCCTGCTGTGGTTGGTGTTCATGATTACTGCTTGAAAGGTATCAATAGGATGAGACTAGTGACATTTTGCATTGAGGAGTCAGGGTCTGAGAGAGGCTTAATCCTGGAAGAGACTGCAGAGGAGGGAAGAGAGTGGTTCCTCTGGGCTTGCAGAGTCAAAAAATCCACACCAGTTATACTAGGTTTTTGTTAGGACTACGTCATTTAGGCAACATACATGTAAGGCACCTCAAGGATTCCAGAACAGAGAATGAAATTTGAATTTAGAATAGTTGGTAAGTAAGATGCAGTGACAGATAAGAGACGAAGGTGTAACCACGTGTCTGTAGGCTTTGCTTTTCTCAGGGACTTTCAAGTTTTCTTGGACAGTGCACCAGAACAAGCACATGAGAACTTGAGAGAGCTGACAACTCCCCATTGTTTAGAGAAAGCACTTTGAGCACTTTTGTAACAGATTTTTGACATGATCTTTTAAGGGTGTAAAAGGCAAATATTTGAACAGATCATGGTCTTCTGACCCTCTTACTTTTAACGGGCTTAGAGAAGTTAGAGCTAATTATTTGGTAACTGTCAAATTTTTCTCCACCGTAGCATGAAATCCTGTTGTGATGAGCATGTGATAACTGACAAAAAATAATCATCTGCTATCAAGCCTGAGGTTCTGCAGCTGCAAAAAAGAGCAGTCTCATGAAATGAGCAGTCCCATAAAATGTCAGTGATGCTACTCACTGGAGAAAGATTGCAGCATCACAGCCTCACACAGCCATCTAAAGCAATAATGTGATGCTATAACAAAACAAAGTAGACAGTATAGATGGGAATGACAGCCACAGTATAAATCCAATCCCTTACTTCCGAGAATGAAACTGACTTTCTCATTGATGTTCTTTTTGAACACATTAATATTTGCTTTTAATTTTTTGTGGATGTATATGCATGTAGTGTGTACAGTACTTTTGCTACTAAGCACTACAGAAAGATCTTTTATATTTTTAAAGCATTAATTTTTCAATTTGAATGCTTTTTCAGTGTTTGTAACTTTTATTTTTACCAATATCTATGCACAATTTCCCGTTGTTGGGGTGTGACACCTACTCTGGCACATGCATTCCATTAGCTGTAGTTAAGGAAAAGTAATTTTTTTATTGACATGTTAAGTCCCAACCACAGTGCAAATAAATCCTTTCATAAAATAATTTTACATGACAGATATTTTATTAAAAGTGCTGTTTACAGCTGTGATTTATAGTACAAGGTAAAAATAAGAAAAAAGCAACTGTATATTTATGCAGAAAAAAAGCATTTATATCTCAAAATGCATTTGAGATTCAACTGGTATTTCAATGACTGATGTATCTGCATGCATTTAATATGGGTCCTTTTGTCAGATGCATGGTCATAGGGAGACAAAACTTTATTTTCCAGCTAACCAAAACAAGCAATCCCCCCTCAATTCTCATTTTACCCAACTCTGCATCCTAACTCTGGATTAAATACCTGGTGAAATTAATACCTGTTGTTGGCACAGTTCACTCAGCAGAGTTTTAGCAGCAGGGATGGAAGGAACTAAGATGAGTCAAAGAACCACATGGGCCACTGACAGAACTGGAAAGGTAGAGATGATATATTGTTATCCAGTGGTCATGTGATTAGGAGACCACAGTTCACTTCTCTTTCCCAGGTTGCTGCAGAAGCCCATCCCCTTCACTGAACTCCCTAACCTCCAGACTGAGCCCTTCTGTTTCCTGTCCAGTAAATATGACAGTTTTCTATGTAAATAAGCAAGTTTTGGTGGGAAAGAAAGAAGAACCCATCCTAGATTTGTCTGGAACCCACTGACAATAAATTTTAAAAGGCCTGTTATCCTGCTTCACTGACTTAAAAGTGGAGGAGAGAAAAGCCTCTCTGGGGGCTGACCTGCATGAGGCCAACAAGATGATCCTACTGCTTGCAAAATTCAGAGTTAATCTTTCAGGAGAGTGAACTCAGGGTCTGTGTTCAACCAAGGAGACACAGCTGACTTGCCTTTGTTTAGATTTTTCTAGGGGTCTGCTGCTAATGCTCAGAAGGCAATGGGTGTCTTAAATACTGATGGGAGTGTCTGTTCAACTCGTCGTCGTAGAATGAAGTTAGTCAGGCTAAAAGACAACTGAAGTTTTCAGCTTAGGTGCTTTGCTTGTAATTACTTCCACATATCCAGGGTTAGGAGTCTGTGCCATGGGCCAAAACAAAATCATGAAACAGCTCTTCGGTGGTCAAGTAAGAGATAACCTAGCAATGTACATTTTCAGAAGCTTTGGAGCTGCAGTTGGCAGACACACCAACAGCAGTTTAACCCTTACTCTTTGCTTTGGTGTGTCGAACCTATCCTGTTGCTTTGAAATGACAATTTCTTTAGGTTTATGCACATGAAGGAGCTCCTGAGCAGCTATCAAAACAGGTTCAAGGTACTGATGAAGTGGAGCACAATGCTGTGCTAGGTTCTTTGTGTATGTAACGTACTATATATGCTTTTGAGGCAGGGAATATCTGAGTGGCTACTGTATATTTGTACCCCAATTTCTATGCAAAAAAAATTAGCAACCTGATATAACTGCAGAAGTTGAACCATTCCCTATCCCAGTGTACACCACATAGCTGTGGAGCATTAATTCTTACTTAGAGGTCATTAATAGACTCTTGCATAAACCCCATCTTAGGAGGATGCTCAATGCTCAAATCTATTTTCAGGTAATTCAGGATTCATTTCTATTTCTAAACACATTATGAAATTGGAAATCTATGTAGGAATATATGCCTTTGGAGAGGATAAAATCAAGCAATTCTAGATAGCTCTCCTGGGAATTACAGAGGCAGTAATTCAGATACAAAGGCTCTTCTAATTCCTTTGTCCCAGTGGTGTTCAACAGACCAGCCTGTGTGAAGTGCTCTTCTTGTCAGAGAGCCCTCTTGTCTGGCTTGAGAAAACCACTGTAAAACAGATGTTAGAGAAATGCGTCTCCTATTAATCAACAGATCAGATATGTTTATTTCCTCTGCCTAAATCTGGGAGTCCTGCAACAAAGAGCTAACAGTTCAATCATGAGTTTCTTCACTGCATTTCTTGTATAAGAGTTAATACAAGACAGGCAATTTACAAAAAAGATTACTATAACTTGTTCCCATGCTATTACACTTGTAAGCACTACAAGGCAATACATACTTCACATATTTGTATTCCACTATATCAGATTTCTGTCTTCAGCAGCTAGTACCTGGATATTTATGCTGTGCACTGATTTCTTTAACTGTGAGTGCATCTAAATGTAAAGAGTTGAATATAATTTAATCGTATTCATAACTCTGTGAACACACAGTTACAGTTAACTGTGTGTGCACAGTTAAAATTATTAATACTATTAAAATTTATTCAACTCCTTATATTTAGATGCAAGCCTATTAAAAGCCTACTCCTGACAAACGAAAGCTGTGTTCCAGGTAACCTGATGCTGCATATTTCCCCATATTATTGCTGTCTCCATTTGCTGACAGAAGTAATCTACACACAATAGATTAAGTCACATATTTCAGTAACCACCTCTGTCTTTCCAAGTGAGCGACCCACTATGCCTGTGTATGGGGAGGCTCTGGGAAAGGCACCTGTGGTGAGGAATGAATATTCTAATGTTTCTGAACCTTTTGGTGAAGGTGAAGGGGGCTTGTTGAAAACATTGCTGTGAGCAGATGGACCCCTGAAACCATCTGCTATCGAAGCAACTAAATGCTCAATGATGCATTACGAAATTATTTAGCTCTCAAAGAGCCTGAAAGTAGTTAGTAATGATGGCATCTGTACTGAGAGCAAACAACCTATTTATATATGATCTATCACTTCATAAACCGTTTGGAGACCATCTTTCCTTAAAGCAGCAGTAGTCTTGTCGACTCCCAGAATAAAATACTGAGTTGCGTGCGTGAACTTGCAAAATCCTAGCTAGTTCATTTTTCCTACTTGTAAGAGCACACTCTTTGCTGGGATGTACTGGAATGCAAGCTTGTTTTTTGGATAGAAAGAATTGCACTGCGTTCTAGAGCTTCTCTCTCTTATCAGCACACAAGCATAACAAGTGCAAAAAACCCACCCCAAAACAGCGATGTTTTAACTCAGTCTTAATCAAATACGGATCTTATGTTTGCCTTTCCTGTGAAAAATTTCATCCTATTTAGTTGCATTACTAAAGTAATAGGTATTTAGGAATCAAGGCTTCTAAATATGAGTTTATTTTTTTATCTACTTTGGTGATTCATATACATTATATAGTTACCATGGGAACTATTAAAACTTGTTTGTGTGGATTTATTTATGTTCCATGTATGTAGGCAATTGCTTACGAAATATATAAAGATATACATTGTATTATAGATGTTTTTGCACCTGAAAAGCACCGTATATTTAATTATTATTTTGTTTCACATATTTCTACAAGAAATGAGATTTAGATGAAAATCTATTCCAGCCTAAGTGATATTACATTATTTTTCTACTCCAGATAATCAGATCAGAGGAAGTTATTTCTTTAGTTCAATTTCTCTCAAAATTACTAAGCATATTTAGAAACTTGCTTAAAAAAATGATGTCTCATCTGAAAGTTCTTTCAGCTGTATAAGAAACCTGGATTTCAGTAAAATGTCTGTATATAAATATGAGGAAGTGCAGCTGGTCCAATATCTTTGTTGAGATTTTACAAGTTATTTTAGTTCTTTATTTGGAAGCAGCAGTCCCAGTGCAGAAAGCAAAGAAGATTTTGCCCAAGGAAACACATCAGACTAAAGTGAAAACCATAATTAAGCAGACTGGATAAGGCCTAACTTGGGCATAGACAAATCCCTTTGCAAGCATGGACTGCCCCATTCCCAAAACCTTCACTGAGGCAAAATTTAGCCCCCTGCCGAGGAAAAGACATATTGCTAATCTCTGGAAATTGAGGAACAGTCTGCTAGATACTATTGACCATCTTGAGCTGTGTTCCTGTTTCTTACTCTACTCGCTCATTTACTGACCTTGGAGTCTTCCTGAGAAACTGCTCCACCCTCCCAGCTTAGAGCAGCCCCTACTGCAACCACCACCTCAATGGGATGCTTTCGAGCCTTAGGATGGCACTGCTTAGTGACTTAAAGAGACTGCAAGCTCAGTCTCTAGCAGAGATCCCACAAACCTGAGCAATTTGAAGCTTTGCTGTGATAGC
Source organism: Corvus kubaryi (assembly GCF_017639235.1). NCBI lineage: Eukaryota > Metazoa > Chordata > Aves > Passeriformes > Corvidae > Corvus > Corvus kubaryi. The sequence continues at coordinate 6,895,214 of NW_024582063.1, read as the reverse complement.
CCATTTAAGAGCTGTGGAAAGGCAGAGCAGCTCCCACCCACTCCCATGGCGCACACTCCTCTTAGAGACTGCACATGGAATGTTCATGATGCAGCTCTATGAGATCCAGCTCTGGAAAAAAGCCTTTGCCATGTGCTTGCACTCCCAAAAGCAGTTTACTCTATGCGTATTTAAACCTGAGAAGAACAGGAGGATGGGGAGCAAACCTTGCTCAGAACAACATAGGCCTAAGTCACTTTAATTTTTAGGGAGAAACAAATACTTCAGTCCCAAATATTTTCTTATGGACCATTGAGAGGTTAATTTGACTTTATTTTTCTATGTCCTATCAGTTAAGCTTCAGTACTTCAATTAACATATAGAAAAGGTGTTAATAAACTGTTAAAATGTTTAAAGTTGTTATAAACTTAATGTGACAGAGCATAAATTCATTCCTTGCAGCCTTTGGAAATGTGAGCATGTGGGAAAGGGAAGATAGGACAAAATATCTTCTTTAAATTGCACCTTTCTCGTAGAATTCAACTGCGAAGGTTTGCAGGAGTCTAAGTGTTTGGTGGAATACTCTCCCCACTCTCCTGTTCCTCTCTGCAGACTTCAGGTCTACTTGACATGGAGGCTGCAATGTGAGTAGGACTGAAAGAAAAATTGCCCCCTTGATAGCTACACACACCACAAAAATTACAGGACTGAAACAAAAGGTTGGCGGGTCTGGCTGACACACTATATCCCTTTCCTCTCTACCACCTGTCAATCAATCACCAGTCAATCACAGAAAGCCACAATCAGCCACTTAATGACAGCCAGATGGCATCTACTTCTCATGAACTGTACTCCTGAAGTCATACTCACTCCCTGTAACTAGCAGCATTTCCCATCCCGGGTAATAATGAGGTGTTTTTTGTATTCAGACAAAGCCACTGTGCCTCGCACCTCTGACAGGACGCCCCTGTGAGCAGAATACGTGCTCTGCCAGATGTGTTGTTTTGCTTTAGTGGAAGAATCAATGCTGCTTTATCCCTCAAACTTTGATCAGGGACAGGCTCACTGGTTTGTGAATAAGAATTGAGAATAACTTGGAAATTTTAGCTGGCATTCATTCTGCTTGCCTTATTTCTCTGCAGTCCTGACACAGGGAAGGAATCCATACGGAGACCAATGTGATCTTCTTCACATCAGTTTACCAGTGATTTCAACCTTGACCCAAAGGGAGCACTTCTTCTGGAAGTGACAGGTAATTTAGCTTTCTTGCTTAGTTCTGGGGCTCTCTTGTGGTGAATTATGTATAGTGCTTCTGTGATATGGACCTTTGTCCATGAAGGAACCAGATGAAGCTGTTAAACTACTTTTAAAGGCATTTTATCCAGAAACACCCAGTAGTCATGAGGGGTTTTTTTAACAAAAAATTCCTGCCTCAGGACAAAGTGGCAAATTCAGTTTTGAAGTGACCAGGTTTGGGCCCATCAAGCATGAGGCTGGATTCAGGCCCTGCTGGCAGGGCTTTTCACTGAACTGAGGGGGGGGCAGAGTTTTTTTCTGTTAGCTGATGGTTATTCTGTTACTGCATTACGGCAGGTACGTTTCAGTGACATAGCTGAAGTTACAACTTGGCCTCTAAGGAAAGTAAAAATCTTCAATGATCACCCTACACTCTCTGAGCAATACTGTTTGTTTTCTGAGATGCATCAAATCCAGCATAGCAGGAGAGGCTTATTTATGACCAAACTGGAGAAACATGATTCTGGTGCATGAATTTTAGCCTGGGATAGTCCCATTACTGGCCAGCTCTGCAGCATGCAGCAGCTCCCACCTTCTTTATTAAAAACTGCTTGGGAATGGCTCTGTACAGCTGAGAAAGATAACTGTTTTTTAGTGAGGATTAAGTATGGATTGGCTGACTTGCATGACTGCATTTCATGGGACCTATAAAAGTGTACAGGCTCTTTACTCACAAGGAAGTAACTGTGTTTGTTGCTCAACAACACAAGACTAGTTTGTTCAGAGTTCTTCCAGAGTTTATTCAGTTCTTTCTGGCAATTTCAGCTCAGATGTATCCCTCCAACTCACTCTCCACTCACTTCAGGAAAACTTCTGGCTTTATCAGGCAGGTGCACAAGACCTTCACAAGAAGATTCCTCCCTGCATTTCTCCTGTGCTTACATTTGTTGCCATACCAAAGACATATCAGTATTAAATATATAAATCTTTTTCTTGGCAATTTTAGAAGCTTCTCCCTCAAGAAATCTTGGGAGGCAGATTCCTTGCAACTCAAGGACGGGCAGATTTTATCCATTAAAGATGGGATGTAAATGGAGGCAACCTTCCACAGCATCCCCCCCTCCCCACATATACATACATTTCCAGCCCGGTTTCTGGAGTGCAGACAGAGAATCTCATTAGGAATCTAATATAATAAGGGCATGTAGATACTGGGGTTGGGGGTTGGAAATCAGATTAGCTTCATTACTTTATTCTGCACCTCGCAGCGCTTCTGCCAGTGGACAATTGCATTAGATCAGAGAGGAGATCAAAAGGCAAAAACTCCCCAGAAAAGCTGCTGCTCGTTGTCTGAGAAAGGAATGGGAAAAGCACGCTGTTGGAGGACACAGACCCACGGTAGATACCAGGCACATTTTCGAAGGGCAGTAATTTTTTTCCTTGAACTTTGCTTATGGAGCTTTTGGTGTTTGCAGGGCTGGTCTGGATTCCAATGCACAGAGACATGATGGAAACTAGGCAGCTTGTTCAAGTGTAAGCAAGTGGACACCCAAAGAGCCAAGGGGAAGATGATGCTCTAAGTGCCACACATGTCCTACCTGCTTCAGTCACCATTACCTTTTCCATAGGCACTTCTTTCTGGACACCTTTTGGTTTGGAAGCAACAGCTCAGCCAAGTACTCTGCTTCAGCAGGGATAACATGAGAAAGGAACACAAGGGAATGTGTGCCACTTGCCATATAAAACAGAAACAGCCTAGTCCAATTCAACATCCTCCAGGAGCAGTCTTTCTGTACCAGTTCTGACAGGACACAGTGACCACAAAGGCAGATTAACTGGCTGCCCTCAGTTACTTCAGTCCACACATTCAAGGTCTGACATAATTGCTTCAGTCCTGAGACTGAAGGAAAAAACCCCATCTCATATCATACCTTGCCTGGCAGTTGTGGAAAGTGGGCTGGATAGGACCTCTTGGCACAAGAAATGCCATGTCCTCAGTGAAACACTTTAACATGCTCCTGAGCTGCACTGAGGGACTGGTCACTGTGGATTGCTGCTGTTGTCAGCAGAGAACAGGGGAAATTATCTTCAGCAACTTCTGTTCCATATCTCTAGCTTCCCTTTAAAGAAGTCCAGACATCTGAATCTTGATCAGAGAGCAAATTTGAAAGACTGAATTGGATGAAAGCGGAGTAAGAAGTCCCTGGAGCTCAGTCAGGGCAGGTAGGCCATGCTGGTTGTAGCCAAGAATGTTGGATGCACTGTCAAATCCCAAAGCATTACTTCTATGGTATTTTTTCATTTGCTAGCATTGTGCATATATCTTATGCACGGTTGGTGCTGCTTTTACTTCCACTGCCATTTTCTTCTTCATTACTCCTGATGGAAGTTCTGCAATTTAAGCAAGAAAATGCTTCTTGTTAAATGCTACTGCTATGACAAAAAGTCTACCCTCTATGTATCCCAGAAAGGCAAATAAAAGGGGAAAAGAAAGTTGAGACACAGGTGATTAAATCAGAAATATAAAGTGGATATACTGCTTATGTTAGAAACTAAGTATTGCTTATGAAAACATCTTGTAAGGAAGTAAAAGCACTATTAGCCACGTAATGCTCACAGAATCAGCTTACTCATACTGCCATACACTTGGTGAAAGTGTTACAGAAGTCCTGAATTCTATTCGTATGATTGCTCCAATATTTAATCAAATGTCAAATTCAAAAACATCTAGCCATTTGTCCTAGAAATATAGAATTTTTAATACTCCATTTTGTGGTTCATATTTCAACAGTCTTCAGTTTCCAAATAAAAGGATCACAATCTAAATCTATAGAAACTTAAAAGTGCTGTTTACATGAATAAAGAGATCGTGCTCTTTATGATTTCTATTTACTGAGACTATAACTTTCTCTAGAATGTGAAAGGAATACAAGTTTTCACAGGTCATGCCAAGTTCACATATGCTACAAAATTGCTTGATAATTCAGTAACATAAGTGAACATATGCTATAGTAATCAAGTACCCTTTTGCCTCATATTCTATGCCTTTCAATACAATTTTACCTGGTCCAAAAATTTTTCCCGAATTTCAAAATAAGTATGTTCACTTAGAAGTTTTATCCATCCAGCAAGTACCCAGAAAGAACATCTGTTTGTCCCAAACCTTATATTTATTCCTGTCAAATTCCACTTCTGAGAAATTAGAGTTCAGTTCTACAGTTGTAGGTTATTGCCATTAAAGGTACACCAGTAAAGATTTTATCACCATGAGTGAAAAATACATCTGCTTCTTCAGAAACATTTGGAGATGACAGAGAAACAGAAGGTATTAGAAAAACACAACGAGAAAAAAACCTGAGCACTCAGGGGTACAAAGAGACTAAACAAAGACAAGTTGCTTGAGGCAGTCAATAACACAAATACTCCAATAATAACGACAGCAATAGGAAGTTCTTTCAAGCTGGTTTTTCACAAGTCTGTACAGAAAAATCTATACTGCAACTTTTACTGTCAGGGGTATCTCTTTATATATTATTCCATATTTTCAAAGGTCTAATAAAAAGCATGCTTTAGCGTTTCCACAGGCATCATGTACTTTATCCCTACCCTACAAACACCAATCAAATAGAAAATATTTTCCCTTAATTCTTCTCATGCTCCCTTCTTGTTTCCAGGAGCATGTTGCAAATACCATAATTTGCCTGTGTGTTAACTTCTGAAGTGCCAGGAAGGGCTCGAAGGCAAGCTGTACTGATAAGGAGAATTCCTTTCTTAAAAGCTCAAGTCGTTTGGCAGCTTTAATTAAAAATTTTATTGATTTTTTTTCATTGCTTTTAATGTCAGGCACTAGTCTGTGACTTCCATTGTTAGCCATTGACAGTTTAAGTAGTGAAACAAAGGGCACTTATACAGCACTTAGTGCAAAATTATGACTGATTAAAAAGTCATTTGTCTTGGTAACAGCATCTGCTTAGACTTCGCAAATGTTTAAATGCAGTCCTGCACGCGGTGTGTGGGAAGGTGTGGTACCTGCAAGTCTTCACAACTATGTCCCTCAGCAATTTAAATGCATTATTAAAGTGCCATGCAAGTCACATTTTTTGAGCAGCTGTTAGTTTCTCACAACATTTGCTTGAAGAAGTTGGAGCTCTGCTAAAGCTTCAGTGTTCGACCACACAGGGAAATGTAGTAGCAACCTAGGCACCTGTAGTCAAACCTTCCAAACATGTTACAAATCTCAGAAAAGAATCCAATATTTAACTGTGATTTTAAAATAGTTAACTCACAGTTCCAGTTCCTCTATATTCCTGTCTTTCCCAAGGCAGAGTCCTGCTTCCAGATGTGCCAAGGGTGCTTAGCAAACCAGGATGCAGAAAGCTGGCTTAGTTAAAGCGATGTTGCTCAAGTGCTGTCAATAGACCACAGTTACCAGCATCCAAATGCCAATCCAATGGACATACAAGCAGGATTTAAAAAATCATCTATCTATATTAATTAGTAATACTATGTACAAACAGTAATATTGTAGTTCACATACAAACGTCTACAGACTGTGCACTGACAGCTGCCATGTAGGGCAAAGCTGAAAGAGATTTGAGAAATTTGAAGGACATTGAGCATAGAAATGACAGTGGGTGGAATTCGAATATTGCCCTCAGGCCAGTGTCAAATTCTGGGGCAAACAAGCAGTCTGCAGTCTTATTCTTCTTCATGAGTACACAGAGGGTTTTATATTTGTTAATTCCTTTAAAAGAAGCTCCAATTTCATATTCTAGACCATTTCCTTTGCATCATACACATGTTGGAAGCTTCAGTCATTTCCTGGAGGCATTTACCCACCATAAGCTGAGCCTAAACATTATTTCCAGAGATGGTTGGTGTGTTTCGCATTATTTCCTATCCGTTTGTCTGGAAATTACTGGGAAACATTTTTTTCAGAAAGATCCACGGTGTTCATTGTTCCTGGCTTCTTGACTGCTGTTTCTAAGCTGCCATTTTTAAAGGACTCCAGATCAAGCTCCATAAAGTACTTTGTCTGCAAATATATGCATATGTATGTATTTCATAAATTTGCATTAAGTTTACACTAGACATGGTAAAAACATGCTCCTACTTCTATTTTCTCATACCTTTTGCCCAGGTTTTATCTTTTCCTCTTCTCAGAGGGCTACTGTAGTATTGGGTCCTTCTCAACCTTCATTTAAGATCAACTTTTCTAATAATCTAATTTTGAGGAAAGAGAGAGTCTTGTAGCTCAAGAATTTGAAAAACACAGGAAGAAAGAACACTAATAACCATAAAGCACAATTATTCTTGTGCTGACAGTGAGGTAACAGGGTATATATAGTCAGTATAACTTCTGACAAGACAGTATTAGCCCTCTAAAGTACTGTGTAGAATGAATTTGAGCCAACAGGGAATACTTCTACTAAGCCAGCCTTTTATGCCATACTAACAATGAGGTTTTGATTTCTAGTCAGTCATTCTAGAGTCAGTCTTATTCTACAGAATTTTGTCTAGATATCATATTCATTAGTGTAGAGATAGATAGGCCAACAAGGAGGTGTTTTCTCCCTACCATCAAGGACCTTGATTAATATTATTTATAAAAATATTATACTTCCCCTTCCTCAGAGGTTACAGATAGAAATTAATTCAGCTGCTTCCTTTGCTGCTTTATGTTTTTAAAATCAAACTGCCTCCTACTCATAGTAAGTTGTTAGCAACTCCAAATCCATAAAAAGAGGGGAAATGAAAATTCCAAGTGGCCAGTGAACATCACATTAATTTGTTAGCAGCAAAGGCATGGTCAGACTCAGAAATATTTGGGTCTGTTGTAACACCTGGAAATGTTCTCTTACTGTTTTTCCCCAAGTCTGATTCCTGAGAACGTTTTTATTGTGCTCTGGTCCTCAGACAATTTACCTGCTAGAGTCTCTGCAGATTAGAGAATAACCAAGATTTGTCTGAAGTTCATAGCTCTCTTAAAGGTGGGTGCATTTCCATTCCTGACAAGACTGGCCTTAAAATTCCAGGTCAGGTACAGTTTCTCAGTGGCATGATTTGTAATAATTTCCAAGATATAAAGTATATTTTTCCTTATTAATAGGAATTGAAATAGCTGAATTATTTGGCTAAGGTTTTCTGAAGCCTTTTCTGAGCTTTTAACATGCATCAGAAGTGTCAAATTTTAGTTGTTTGTAACTAAGTCAAATGAGTAACAGTCTCAATATTTGATGTGGTTGCAAATAACTAAACACTGAGTTTTAGAAGGATTAGCAACTATAATACCAAGCAGTCATAGCTGATTCTCCTGCAATCTACAACAGATTGTTGCTTGAAAGTTTTCTAGAAATTTTGGCCTAGATTTTAACTTAATGGTAGCTGAATTGCGTGGCATAAAAATTCATAAGATATGTAACACAGCAAATGAATCCTTTGTAAGTGAACTGTAATTATGTATATTTTGTATGTGGTGAAGAAACTAACCATGTAAATGATGACAGCTAATTATATACAGCTCTCCTGGGCATCAGTATCACTCTCCCTGACAGCATACTCCTCTTTAAGGGTTTTCCTTCTTTGTATATAGGCCACTATTTCTGAACATTCCTTAAGGGAATTGTGCTGTTACCTTTGCACTGGTTAAATGAAAACTAAATGTTTTTTATCAAAGAAATCCTTAGTGTAATCTAACTAATTTCTGCCTTATTGTGCTAATAAGTCAAATCCAGTTCTTCTTCTTACTGGTGTCAAGCCAAACTAATTCTAGTGATTTCAATGAAGTTGCTATGGATTTACATATGCAAAGCTGTCAGTAGATATTTGGCTGCTGGTTTTGCTCCCCTGGGAGAGCTGGAGATTACAGCCTGCAGAGGAACAGTGAATGATATTGGGTCAGATCAGGGTCTGCCATGGAGGGGGTGGGGGAATGCTACAAGTGAAGAATTTGTGGGAAGTAAACCCTTTAAAATCTCCTGTGGAAGAATTCCTTCTGGCTTCTTCCAGATTGAAGGAAGGGGGAAGTGTGCATGGTGAGAAGTGGAAAGGAGGCCAATGCAGGGATGAAGAAGGTCTCTTCACAAAAATCTAACTTGCAAGAGTTATTGCAGAATTGATCAACATTTTGGGATACTTTTGAAAAGGTGTCTGGAGACACTGTGTATGGATGGCCACAGCCATTTTGACACCCCTGCATCTTTGGAGCACTGTTAATTTCCAAAGTTGTTCTGACTTTTCACAGTCAACTTTCTCTAGGCTTTCTCTAGGTTGAAAGTATGTGGAAGAATCTACACTGTCAGGGATTACGGGAGGAATAAAGACAGCACAAGGCAGTGTACTTGTGTGGAGATTTTCTTTGAACTTCAAAGGTAAAGGTTTAGATTATGCTCTCTTCCCTCTGCCCTGATCCTCTTGAATTTATGGAACTGGACTGAGAGGAGATGGGGATCGCCTGTATTACTTAATGGTTAAAAATTGCTCGTGCTGATCCTGGTAGGAAACTTCCTCTCATTGCAATTTTGGTGATCCACAAGGAGAAGATCTGCTTTGAAGCATTTGCTGAGCAGTCCTAACTGGAAATACACTGGACATGCAGTGCAGGTAGTCCTTTACACAATTCTGAACCTTACTGTGTTGCAATAACACATATCTGATATAACACTCACTAGTACCACATGAGATAAGAATTGAATGGATATGAATATACATAAATACATGTGAATGCTGTCTGCTGGAGGCCTTGCAATTTCTGAGATTGCTTGTCAGAGACCCTGCATTGCCAACAGATTGTCTGTTTCTCTCCTTGAGCCCCAGAGGCCTGTGGGGAACCCAGACACCTTGTCTTCTTCTTGCTAGAAATGCAACAAAGTACATTTCTTTTTTAATGAATCCCCATGGTAAAACCAAAGCAACAAGTTTGATCTCTTCCTAAAATTGTTTTGGTATTTCCAGTATTGTAAAGGATCAATGATTGAACTTTGCTTTCTCCTCTGCTGTCAAAGCCACTTCTGTGCTGCCCAGGCAGCCTGTTCTCTTCTTATGTGCAAGACTAAATCTTGCCTTAAATGTGGTTCCATTCTAAACTGCCTCCAGATCCTGCCACTTTCCGTAAGGCAAGCCTAGTGATACAGTTCTTCCATTTGCTCTTGTTCCTACAGTCTTCATAATTTCAGACTTTGTATGTAGGATGTCGCAAAACCTTTGGAAACACTGACCCAGTTAAATAATTATTTGCCTCAGAAGCTCCTTCTTCTTCTCACGAGCACACATATGTTCTTACCTGATACTCCCACCCCCATTTTTCATAGCAGGTTACCTCATTAAGCAGCCATCAGTCCTATGAGTCCTCAGATGTTTGCCAAGGTCACATAGGTAGTTTTCAGCCGAGTCAGGAGAAGTTCCCATCTCCCAGTTCCCAGCCCTATGCTCTGGCTACAATTTCTTTGGAGTGATTTGTACACTCCAACAAGCTGTACATTCACAGAACAAACTGTGCCTCTTGAAAAACAAATACAACCAATTGTGTTCAATAGCAAGACATTTATTTTATATTTATATGTATATCTTATTATTTACAGACTAACTTCTTCACACTTTATTTCAGTCTACACATGATCAGCCTTTACGTAGAAGATTAAAATTGTTTCTTAATTTCAGGAGAAATATTTAAACTCGGATTTCTCCTTTCTGTTATAATCTGAAACAGGGATTTGTTGCTGCTGTTTTTAATAAATAGAGAGGTTCAGCAATCTCAGTGGATGTAAATCAGGATTGTTGCTCATGTACCAGTGGATTTACACCATTGGTTCAGATCTACCCAGAATCTTAATGTGTCAGTGTCCCTTGAAAAAATAAAATTAAAAAATTACTTAAAGACATCAGTTAATCCTAGATTTGGGATATAATGCATATTTGGAGAAGGTTAGAAAAGGTATTTAAAAATTAAAGGAAATTTGAGAATGGCAGGAACGCTGTATATAATCCCTGTATATAATAACATTTGAGGGAGAGAGATGCATGATTCTTACAGTAGGTGCTTTGTTTTGTGTATAATGATATCTCAGATTAATTTTCTTTGATGTCTGCATCTTTTTTTTGTTTCATGTGAAAGAAGATTTGTTGGGTTTGTGGCATTCACTATAAACACAGGTGTCTTGGGAGAGCTGCAGGTGTTCACCCTCCTCAGCTTATTTTAGTCCCCATGGGTATGGGGGAGGGTGAGAAGGGAACTTGCCTCACCAGAAAAATATTTTCTGCATGACCTTGAAAATAATGTGTAAAGCTCTGAAGCATGTGATTATGCCTTGGCATGTGAGCAGTACTTGAACAGTACATACATGACCTGAATGTGGTTTTCAAGTGCAGACACTGGGCTTTTCCTTTAGCATTTGCATTTATTTGTTATGCTTTTTGCTTTACTTATGGTAAAAAAGGGATTTGCACATGTGTCAGTGTTCACTGGCACCTCCCTTCTCTAATCAGGGAAGATTTCTTATACCAGCTCATCCCTTGGATATTACAAAACAGTTTAATAGAGACATAGAAGATGAAGCCTGGAAACTTGGCTTCTGTTTTACTTCCTTTGGCACATCCTCATTCTGTCTTGATGTCCCTATGCAGATAGAAAATGAAATTTTGCACAGAAAGAGAAAACAGCTCCTTTTCTATTCTCCATTCATCAAAGCCCTTTGGCCAAGTAGAAACAGAATAGGCAGAATTTAGTTTTGCTGCTAAAACATTGAATTAGGATGACTTCTGAGCTGAGAAGGCAGCTAACCTATGACAAAATTCAAGCAATGCAGCAGAAGACAAAATCCATCTGATTTTTCTTGTAATGTCTCTCTTGCACATCCTTCTACCAGACACCAGGTCTTCCTCTGAGCACTGCATCATTCAGAAGGAGAGGTAGGTGCTGGAAGCAGGTGAGGAGCAGGGTTCACAGAGACCTGGGCTGCTCCTGGGATGTGGACACCCCAGAGAGCAATGCCCGTTTGGGGCAGAAAGAGGAAGATTCCTTTCAGAGCGTTGCTAATGATCTGCAGAGGAGCTGCACAGCAGTCATTTCACAGATAGGATGGCAGGTCACTGCGACAGATGTTCCCAACATATGTGGAGAATTAATTACCCACTAGTAAACAAAATCTGTGATGCGGAGAGTCATTTTGTCCAAATTTCTTTCGATTTTGCTGTTATTAGGAGCTTAATTTTTCTTGATCAGCCAGACCCTCTTGAATTAAAGTGTTCCTTAATGGGCTGTACTGAACATTTTCTGAAGTGAAGTGCGGAGGAAAGTGGCAAGGAGTGGGTCAGGGGAGAGGAGTTACCTGGAAGAGTTGTTTGTGAGGCTGTACCATAGTGAGTGATTAGTCAATTATTTGATTAAAAGGTTGGAGGCCAGTCATATGTTTTTTTTAGAAAAAAAATCTAATTGTTAACTTGCATTCAACAGCATTTATACTTAATTTTAGAACATCCAGTAGAATGCCTAAACCTTCTAGGGAAAGGATAATATTTTGAGAGAAAGAGCTTTTGACAAAAGGTTTTATTTTCCTTTTCCGTCAATATTCTGAACGCGTTAATGTCTCAGGGCCATATTGTGCCATTGATTTTTAAGCAGAACTCCCCATTTAAATCAATGGCAAAATCTGCTTAAAAAAAAATCAATGGCATGATATGGCTCCAGGACATTAGAATGAAATTCTTATATTCATGACCCAGATAAAAAATCAGAAGGCCATAAATCCCATGCTGTTTCTTAAAACTCATTCAGTCCATCAGTACTTGTAAACTAAATAGTGCATGGAAATGAACATACTTTAATAGAAGGATATCGAAGATCAAAGTATTTAGCTATTTTTGGTTGATGGTACTCTCATAAATTATCCCCAGTGTCTCAGTTCTTGACACATTGCTTAGGATTTGAGCTCGCCTCTCTCTTATGATCCACAAAAGGTAAATTGATATCACTGTCCTGCTGCTTGTTCTAAGACATTTTATGTTTCTCCATTTTCCACAATTGGAAATTAATTATCTTCATGTCTGTCAAATTTTATAGTATTGGTTTTCAAATGGATGTGATGAAAGACATCTCTCTGACACATTGAAATTGGCATACTTTGTACAGTCTTGGGCCCAGAAATAAAATCTCTGATTTAGCTACATTTTTATTTTAGTCCACAACATAGAAGTTCATCACACTACCATTGGCAGATGAAAAAAAGGTAAAATGATATAAGAATAGTGAAGTCCCTTCCATTTGGCATTAAGCAGTAATAGTTTTTTAGCACCACTTATTCCTCAATTTGGAAAACTGGAAAAGTTTATGAGACCCATGAACTGCTGCTGAATTTCTCAGCCACATTGACAAACACCAGGTGCAGAAAGAAGCTCAGGATCCAGCAATGGAGAGCATTAAACTGCCAGAAATTTGTCAGAATAGAATAAATGTCTGAGCGAAATCAAGGGGCATTAACATCATTATCCAGAAAAGAGTGACTGAGGATTAGTGATGTAGCATCAAGTCTTGATTCTGCTGTGAATTTCAGTTTTATTAAGTACTTGAGCCTATATTTGACTATCCTTTTCTTTACAAATAACATTTTTCTATCTTATTGCTATTTGCAAAGGACTTTGAGAAATTGCGACAAATTCCCCACAGAAATCTAAATTGTGTTTATCAATCAATTCAAAAGAACTAAATTACACAATAAGTTGTATCCACATTCTGCTTCTAAAGTAACATTTGTATACATGCACATTTTTCAGATGTGAATGGGCTTGTATTTGAACTTTAAAAGATACTAATGCTGTTGAAGGAGTTATATTCCCAAGGGTTACCTTTGCTGCAGTGTTAGATGGAAATTTAAATCCTGTGTGGTCCTTAGACTACTCCACATAAATCCCTCCACACACACACAGATCTCTTAGGTGCAAGGGCCCACACAGAAAGGCACAGACTGAAGGTGAAGGGCTGCAGATAAGCCTGTAATGATGTGTGGGTTGAAGCTCTACGTTTGTAGGGTAGAGATGAGAGCTCAGTTCAGCAGAGCTCACGAGCTGGACTGGTTAATTACTGTGCTGGACCAGTCACTCCAAGTAGAAGGAGTGCTGCTTCACACCCTGAATCACTTGGATTAGGACGTCTGGAATGCAGTACATCTAAGAGACAACTAATAGAGGGAAGGAATTAATTCAACAGTTTCAGAGATTAGTGTGGCGGTGGGTTTCCCCTCTCTGCAGAGGGAGATTTCAGCTGAGCACTGCTTATGCACAGAACAAGGTTGAAAATAGTTCAAATGTTTCAATTGGAGAGTGTTTGTGTCACAAACTAGTAGCAGAAGGTTCATGAGCCACGCTACCCCTCAAGTCTATGAAATATAGAAATGCAAGTTTTACTCAGATGATTCTCATGTTCTGATAGATCTTACATGTACCAGCACGTGAAACCTCTGTGAAGTATTATCAGTTCAGAATAACCTTGCAGTGAATTCTGTACTCTGCTTCCTCTTCTTGGATCAAAAGTCTTCACAATACATGCAGAAAATATTCAGCAGCAGGCAGAGGTATGTCACAAAATGCTTACATATGTCAGTGACAAAGACAGAAAACACCCTGCCTAAAAAAGGTCTACTTTTTATTTCATTTCTTACTCTACGTATTGATTTTCTGACTATTTTTTCTACAGAGCTGACCCATCACAGGAAGTGCAGAACTCTCTGAATAAAGGTACATGACATATGACTACAGCTGGTATTAGTTTTCTGAGACCAGTATTCATATATTGACAGCTGACTTTTATCTAGGTAAGAGCTCTCCATGTTACATATTTTCCTTTCTTCAATATACTTCGTTTTCCAAAGAGCTGAAGTCCATCTGCAGAGAACTGTGCTGAGGGTAACTGAGAAATCAATTTTCTCTTTGAAACAGAACTTGTGTGTTTATGTGTGTGTGTGTGTGTAAACCTATTGGTTTTAAATAAAAAGAACCCAATGGTACTTGAATCACTGATCTGAAATAATGGTTCATTAATTAAAAAGTGAGAGTACATGCACATCTAAAGAGAAGGTGTAAGCTTGCCATTTGCATTCACATGAAACCACTGGACACACTGGAGTGAGGAGGGTCTACTCAGCTGACTACAGGTTATAGATGTGACCTGTGAATAATCAATTTGATCTGAAAAGTAAAGTGACCCTAAGAGAATCTTCAATGCAATTCCTGATCTGTCACAGCTACAGCTTCACTTCCTACTCCCATATTTGTAGAAAATAAATGTTTGATGTGTAAAAATCTTATTAGTTAGACACTCTTCAAATCACAGCAAAATAAGACCTCAGAACTTACCAAACACTGGCACTACTGCTGCCTGGAATACCCTCTTCATCCCTGAAAGCCTTCCCTCATGATACAGAGTTCTCTATGTGTGTTTATTTTTTCAGCCTGTCTTCTGCCTTATTAGGTATGCAGTAAATAAAGGTTGTGTATTTTATGGTCCTGTAAGCATATAAGTGATATTTAGTGCATAATGATGCTTCTGAAAAAGTGCAACATCAGTGAAATCCTGTTTTCCATTGATATTTGTATTTGAAGTGGCACAGCCTAACCTAGCCATGATGACATCCAACATATAATTATCAAATAATTATTAAAGCACGTATTTCAGAATTATTATCTAAGTATAAAAGTCATAATATATTGGAATAAAGTTTGTAGATGATTAATTATCTTTGTCCAGAGTCCCTCTCCACTGTAGAATTTTACCATGACTCCATTATTCAAAATGCCAGCTAATAATATTAATATGCCTCACCACATTAGTTCCTAATATTTGCTTACTCTCTGTGAATACAAAAAAGAAATTAAATGTTAGAGACAACGACAAACCCTCTCCAATACTTTAAACAGAGCAGTGAGGACTTAGAGACCAAGCATATCGCTGAATATTCTTACTCACATAGGTTGTTCTCTGAATTTTCAGAAATGTCTGTGATACCAGACTCACACTTCAACAGACAGCAGTATCGACTTCATCTGCGTTAATTTATTATTCCAAGCAAAAAATGATTAAAACAATTTTCTTTTTAATCAAAACTGTACTTTGTAATCATCCGTGTGAGAACAGAATTTTTGATCACTCTGCATGGGTTGTAGCAATATGAAGATGGAGATTGAAAAATCTATTTTACAAGAAATATTTAGCAAATAAAACCTAAATCTCATTCAGAGCTAGAATCACTGTGAAGTATCAGTTATTCCATAATTGCACACCGGAAGCTCTTTTGCTACTCTCTTTGAAGTCTTTTCTTAGCAACAGAGAAAGTTGACCTAAAATTACTACCGGTCCTAATCAGTGTGGCTGTTTCTATGATGTCAAGACCAACAGACAGTGATCATCCTCTCATGACTGGAGCTATGAAAGGAGGAATCAGACACAACAGAAAGGTTGAGATGATGAGGTTAGATTTCAGAGATCACAGTATGCTGTGTGCTGTTGAACCAGTCACTCTCTGATGCAGTTGAGGGCTCTGGCCTCATGGCCATTCACACTGCAGAAGTCATTTGCAGTTACTCAAGCTGTGATTAAAATACACTTCTGCATATGCATTCTGTTCATGGTATGAACATAGTGGGATACCACCTAAAGATGATGAGGCCCAAGATGATGTCTATCACTCCCTATGTGGTTCTTCAGCCAGGGAATTTTCCCAGCAGCAGTGTGATTAAGCAGCAGCAGAGCTGGCACAAGCTGGCTTCATAAGAAATGTAAAATGAGCCCAGATTTAAACCACAGGTCCTGCAAGACTGGCTTAGTAATTTCAGGATTTGTGCTGTGGGTGGCTAGAAGTGTGTCATCAAGACAAGAAGGAAGAAACGCCTTACCTTGTTACTCTCGGTGCTCGTACTTGTACCATGTCTGTTTGCAAAACAGCCATGGCTCGTTTGGAAGCCCCACTAACTACATTTGTGAAAACATTATCAAGAATCACAGGGCATATTTGGTAGGGCAGCAACTGGCAGTCCTGTAGACTGACATAACCCCACAGGAGTGCCTAACCTAAGGTTATGGGAGCCAGAAGCTGAGTTTTGACCTCTGCTTCTTTTAAAGGAGCAGAAAGTACAGAAAAGAGACTGGAATATCTAAATCCCTGCACACATCTTGTGAGTGTCACAGTGAAAGCAATTGAATGACCAGCTGCTTCCACACTAAGACTTGGTGCTACAAGGGTGCTTTGAGACTGGGGATAGCCACTACAAGACAAACCTGCCATCTCAGATTAAAGCACTGGAAAAAGGACTATTTGCATTTGGAGTGTTAGGAGTACAGTGTTTGGGTGAATGTGGTAAGGAATGGTTGAGGAATTAACTAAGCTGAGACTAATAGATCTCGAGTATTGCTTACAAAAAGGAAAATGTATTTCACTCCATCACCTGAAAAATGTACAAGTACTGCTACTGCAGGTCTTAGTTCTTTAGTTAGGTACTGTATAATTAATCTATATGAAAACCTGCAACTGTATCTAAAGTGCACTGGAATTAAACCACTGTTCCTGCAGAAAGGGATATTATTTAGTAGCATTACTGTGTTAATATTCTCTTATAAGGTTGAGCTGTTAAATCATAATCAAAATTCCAGCTCAAATTGCAGAATTACTGTAAGAAATCATTCTTAAAGAATCTCTTAAAAAAATTCCATAAAGAAATTACAGGCAGAAGAGAGTCTATCTTTTCTGTACAGTACAAGATGACCCTTTACAGTACTTGATCAATGACATTGTCTAGTCCCATTTAAAAGTGTACAAGAAAAGAATATTCAATAAAACACTCTGTTTAGCTGCCTGAAAGTTTTACTCCCAAATTTTACCCACAGGTGCCCATGTCTTCGGGTTTTTCTACTATGGAAGCAGACAAAATAAATTTGTAGGTAACACATTTGGTTCTTACTTTCTACTTTCAGTTCTTTTAGATTGAGGCTCTGGAGCACATCCAGAGAAGGGCAATGGAGATGGTGAAGGGTCTGGAGCACAAGTCTTTTGAAGAGTGTCTGGGGAAGCTGGAGTTGTTCAGCCTGGAGAAAAGGAGGGTCAGGGGAGACCTTATTGCTCTCTAAATCTGCCTGAAAGGAGGCTGCAGGCAAGTGGGGGTCAGTCTTTTCTTCCAAGTAGTAGTTAAAGGATAAGAAGAGAAGGCCTCAAGTTTCACAGTGGCAGGTTTAAGTTGGATTTTGGGAACAATGTCTTCACCAAAAGGGTTGTCAAGCACTGGAACAGGCTGCCCAGGGAAGTGGTAGAGTCACCATCATTTCGAGGCATTTAGAAGACATCTTGATGGGGCACTTGGGGACATGGTTTTGTAGTGGACATGACAGAGTTAGGTTAATGGTTGAATGTGAAGATCTTAAAGGTCTTTTCCAACCTAAACAATTCTATGATTCTAGCTTAGTCTATTTTCTTATTGCTGGTAAAAATTTGGCTGCAAAACAAGCCCATGAAAAACCTTGATGTGTCAAACTTCAAAGGAATTAATCATGAATGTCTGTCTTTTCTGTTCATAATTAAAAAAAAAGAAGGCTTAGGTTACCTGAAAGGATGAAATGATTTACAGAACAAGTTACCTAATGGTAGTACAATTTTCTAATTAGTTGCAAGTTCAAATGATATCAGTATTGGTTTATGCTTCAGGGCATGAACAGCATTGAATTAACTGAATAAACTTATTATAAACTGGTAATTAATGATAATTATAAAATGGAAAGAAGAAGAGTGATATGATTGGCTAATAAGAGAGGTGAACGCTGAAATTAATACAACATAATTTCCTGCTCAGTACATGTTAGCCTTGTAACTGAATTAACATAAGCAATTTTCAAGCATTTTATAAGAAAACTTCGTAACTGCAATGAGGCATTATGGCGCATTAGTTCATTCCTTGTTGCATTGATGGTGATCAGCTGGTATGAGTTTATGCTTAATGTGTTGGTTGAATATCACCAAAAAATCTAGATGTGAATGAATGCACACAAAAATCACGTTTAAGGCATAAATATTCTTTTTTCCCATGTATTAAAAATCTGAAAAATTAAATTTTGTAAATACTGATAGGGCATCTGAGCTCATAATCAGACAGAAGAGGACAGCAGCAAACTAATCAAGGTCATTAGCTAAGTACTGTGGCTTCACTAACTGAAACTGGGAAAACATGGTGACATTCCTGCCAAATCCTTTCAGAAGAGTGACAATCTGGCAGAAGCAGGAAAGTGGAACAAAGTTTTGTACACATTTGATTTTAGATTTTATATCTCAAGTCATTACAAAGCCATGCATTTTAAGTACCAAGAGCAGGTATTTAATGAACTGTAAATGACTTATTTGCATACACTTTTCAGAAGAATAAAGATATCATTAACTTACTGCTAACCAGCCACCTGAGGTGAGTAGGAGAGAGATCTTGATGTGCTGGGTCAGTGGGCAGTTCTCATAATTGTGGTTTTTACCTTAGTGCTTCATTGCAGTATTGCACTGACTGCAGGTTCATGTTCCACTACACAGCTTGAGTCCTGTCTTTTCTGCTATAGGACAAGAAGAACCGTTTGGGTTGCTTCTGGGGATATACTCTCTCCTCAAGCGTTGTCATGGTCCAAGGAATCTCAGGTAGAGCAGAGCAACAATCAGAACATTTGCTGTACTGAAAAACATCCCTTCTTGGTGCCAGGAACATTTAGTCAATTTGTACTAATTTCTGACCATTGCTACTGCCAAAAACTAAAGACAAATAAAAGACCTCTCTTTAAAATGAAGGGTCAAAATAGTCCATTTTGATATCAGAAGCAGATGTTTCAAAGCACATAATTTTATTTCAGTGCTTTCTATAGGAAGCTGCTCCTCTTTCAGTTTGAAGCAATGTTTCAGATAGAAACAAGCTTGAACTTTCTATGAAAAAAAAAAGTAAAAGTCAGAAATGAAACATTTTATTAATCATAAATTGACAATTTCCCACTTTTTGATTCACAGTTATTATTTTTGAGAAACATTTTATGCAATCTACACAAAACGATTATTTACATGGTTCTAACTCTGATTAAGAGATGCAAAAAACAACACTTCCAGTATACATCATATTACTCCCAAGGCAGCTTTATTATCTCCACTTCACTCGGCAGAGGAGAGGCACAGACATTCAAAAAATTGTGGTTTTTCTCTCTTCAGCACCCTGACCTCCAAACCTCAATGGAGTTACTGGGAAATCAATATATAAATGTAGGTAACTTAGCAAATGCCACATAAGAAACTTCAGGAAACCTTCTGTAGTCCATCTCCTCTGAAACACAAAGCTGGCATTCTTACAGGAAAGGTTTTTCTTAACAACACTCTGATTCATCCCCAGAACAGGTTCCCCATGAAAGGAATTGGAGGAAAACTTTATTGCACTAAAGAATTAAATATTAGAAGATTTAAATAAAAGACACTGAAGTTAGATTGCAAGAAATCTTATTTCTGCAGTTCTAAGTTTGAGTTCTTTGGTTCACCAGCTTCGTGCCAGGTTTCTGTATGGCTCAGTATTGCACTTCCTGTGTAAGGTGTACGCCAAAGGTCTGCTTTTTCTCTAATCAACTTTCAAGCAAGTCTTACACATAGGATCTGCAGGTGAGTATGTAAATTCGAGGTAACTCTGCAACATTCCCTGTGTTTTACTGTGTTCAGTGCTTGGGTCTCCTGTGCACATTCAGTTGTGAATGTGCAGATCATGCATGAGCCATTTTAGAGACTGGGAACCTGGCCTCTACTTCACGACTAATTAATCTCCCCAGAGGCTGTCACTGATGCACAAAATTGTGATTTAAAAGAATTTATTGCAAGTAAATGCATATCGAGACACTGAACCATCATGTTTTTAAAGACTTTTTGAAATCTGTTGCAGGAGAAAAGACACTTTAGGGTTGAGCAGTGAAAAAAGCAGCACTGAGAATATAGGTCAAGACATTAATATAAATTTGATCACTTCCTTTTTATTCACCAACATTCCTCACAATAAATCAGATCACCTCCTCACCCTCACACCCCCCGCACACTTCACCCTTCCTGTCCTGATTTCGGATCACCGAATGTAAATCTGTGACAAGGGTATCTATATATAATATTA
This sequence comes from Corvus kubaryi, assembly GCF_017639235.1. Classification (NCBI taxonomy): domain Eukaryota; kingdom Metazoa; phylum Chordata; class Aves; order Passeriformes; family Corvidae; genus Corvus; species Corvus kubaryi. Next base: position 6,874,862 of record NW_024582063.1, on the reverse strand, counting down.
ATGGTGCTGAGGAGTGTTGGTGTGAAGCGTGAGTACTTGCCAAGTAAGGAGTGATCAGAGCAGAGCTGTTCATCCTCTGCAGCATGCTCTACATCATCTGCAGGACAAATGTAGCATCATTAGGCAAAAAAAAGGCAGCCATTCTGCAAGGAAATGGCTAAGTTGGAGGTACCAATCAATCTCACCAAGCGAGGTTCCCTGTGATACTGTCAGAAGCAACAGACAAAACAGATTGCAGTGTAGATCACAGGGTGGCTAAAAAAAAAAAAAAAAGAAAAGAAAAAAGAAAAGAAAAAGCTCACAAAACCCCAACCCAAAATTCCCTTCTCCTCTACCCCTTTCCCTATTCCTCATCCCATTTTTTTTAATATTAACTCATGTAACTAGTTGTCCCTGATCACAATACATTTGCCAGACATCCAGACTTGGCTGCTTTATGCTTAAAAGCATAGGTCTAAGCACTGATGTTTAGCTGTTAATTTGGTAAGGTATAAAGCAGCTGCTGAGGGCAGGATCTATCAGTATTGCAATGGGTTGTATTAAAGTCAATAGACATGAATTGTGAGCTTAAAAGAGTCATTAACAGGCTCCTGAAAAGAAGTAACAATAAATAAATAAAAAGTAAGCTAAAGCAGTTCCAGTGATCATCATTATTTAAACTCAAATTGCAATTAAATCATTTTCTCAGATATTTACAAGACTTATTGATGTTTTACCTTGATAAATGTCTGCTTTTAAGTTACAGTTTTCTCCATATCTAGGGCCTGTACTTGAACAAACTGAAGCCAAGGGGAGTGTTTCTGCTGTCTGCAGTGGACGGTGAATGAGACCAACCATGAGACCAAAGGAAGGCAATAGCAATTTTTTGGTGTGAAACACGTTCAACTTGCTTTGCTGGTGGATGGAAGGTAAGTGTGACTGTACAGATTATATAATGAAATGTTCCCCCAAGTCTTCTGTATCACCTAAAAAGATATTTATAAGTAAATAACTGGGGAGATAGAGGGCATTGATTAATTTCCCACGAATACCCTCATTTAAAAAAAAAAGGACTTATATTAATATTCACAGGCTGAAGTTCTGCTGTTTAACCACAACTGATGTTTCTTTTATCAGGAATTTATTTTTAGAATCAGCAAGGGTTAAATCTAACATTTGCTGTTTCTGTTCTTGTATCAAGGTCAGAATGAGCAGGTAGCCCAGTTCACAGTTTGCAGGACTAATAAATCTTTCCAAAGGTCAGCATCTGCAGTCATTATCAACTAATCAGTTTTAATTTGGTTTTTAATATATAAACACTTGGGATCATGTAGAAAACATCATGCATGTTGTTTAAATCTGATCTTTTTTTTTAAATATCACTTATTTTAGCCAGTTCATTAATATTTAAAAAAAGGAAATCGATAGGCTCATTAAAGCTGCTTACCTTCAAGTCTTTCTTGTTTTCACAAAATATTAAAGATAGTAATAAATAGGTACACTTTTTTTTCCAGTGAGGCTTTTATTAGAGCTGCTGCCTCTCTTATGAGACTAATCAGATCAACTGCAGTATAAATCAGGATACATCGATTCACTTGAGAACTGACTTGATCCAACTGACTTTCAACTACTGCAAACACACTGTTTACTGTTTAGGCTATTTAAATCTAGAGGGGTAAGGGTAAATGTCATTGTACAACATTTCCAGAAAAGTGTTTGAAAATCTTTTAAGAAATGTATTTTTACACCACAGTGTTTGAAGAGTTCCAATTTGACTTATTTTGTGATGTTAAATATTACTACTGTTGGTCATGCTTTCTCATCAGAACTAACCTCTAAGGATTCAGCGTAATGTCACCGTGTGACTCCTTACAGCCAACAGGATTGCCAGTGTTAAATTGGAAAAGGATATCACTCTGGTGTGCCACTTCATTGCCATGGTATGCACCGAAATCTAAAACTTAGTTTTTCAAAAGTATCTGCCTAGATGCTAAGGTCCTAGAGGTTCTTAGATTTGATGTTCCTGTTTAAATGTTAAGCTGTCTTTCTCTCTTGTGCCTGTACTCACACACCCCCTTGGAGTCCCAGGGCTAGGTGAGAGTGGGTGTGCAGGTGATCACAGCTGCTAAAGAGGTAGATTTCTTGCTATAGCTGTGGCAGATCTTGCAGTCACTGGCAGCTACTTTAGCTGATGTTATTTTGTGCTCTTTGCCTCCACATCCACCACTGTCCCTTGCCTGTTTTCTCACGCCTGCCTTACCTTTCACAGACAGTTCCTCCCTGTGTGGGTTGTGCGAGGAGACAGTGCCCTCTCCCTGGAGGAAAAGTTGGGGTTGACAGGCAGCACAGCTTTTCTGTCTTCTGAACTTGTAGCCTGGTTTGCAAGTGGACACACAGAACAGCAAATTACTTTTCTGAGCACTGACTGCTCTGAAAGTAGGGTGGCTTGCCATGTCCTAATACTATATAAGTATTGTAAAATTCAATAATTACTAATAGAAATAATTAATAATTATTTCTTAAGAAGAATCTACTTCTGACATTTCCTGGAATAGAATAAGACTGCTAAATGAACTCATGCATTTTACTTCTTCTCCAAATTTGATTTAGTGCAAACAACAGAGTTTTGAAATATAACATTTCTATAGTACACCCAAATATTTTAAAGAGGGAGGTTTTTTTAGCCCTATGTTGATATTAGATTTTAATGTGATATAAACCACACTGGATAATCTTCCTCCATGATTTTAACTTTTCTAATCTCTTTTCAACTGAAAATACTTCAAATAAGCATTGTCATCACAACATTTTATAGTGGATTACAGTCTACTGCAGAAACAGTGGATGTAGCACCTTGAAACTTTTAATTTATTAACATTGATAAAAATCTTGGACCTTGGTAAATGTGTATCTAACTAGATGGGAGTTAAAGGACTGTGCCCATAGGACCTATCAACCACATATGAAAAATGGAGAACTTTTCCTTTTGATGTAAATGGGAAAATTGATTAGACTGTAAGATTTTCCCTAAGTTTCAATAGTGTTTGTATTGCAATAGGCCTGTCCGTGGATTCCAGAGATACTAAGGAGTGCTCTGTGGTATTGTATATGATCAGGAATTGCTGTATTTGTGAGATATCAATTACTTGAAGTCCCCATTTAGAACACAGAAAAACAGCAGGGGCAGTGAAAATTAAAAAGACTACAATGTGATTATAATGGCAGAATAATAAGTATATCAATAAGAAAATAATGAGATTTTAGAAGAGCTCTGCAGCTACCCATATAAGGCAAACACTTCCAGAGAATGCTGGAGCCTTCAAGGGCTAAAGCTGATCAGGACTTTGTTTGATGAACACATGGAAAAACCAGTGTCCTCAGCTGCACAATGCCATTCCCTTCCATCATTTTAACAGCTATGGAAGAAAAGCAGCAGCATCCGAATTTCTGGGACCATTTTCTGGGTCAGCATAGAACTCTTGCAGAGGTGTCGTCTAAGTGTTAAACTTTTCAGATTCATAACTTGCCAAGGATAATCAAATAAAATATAGCTTCAGAAAGTGGCCATGCTTTCCCAAGTTGTATCATTCATACTTTCCCAGTTTGCATTGTTCATATCTGTAGGGATAAAATACTTCTTATATGTTATTTAGACAACACATGTCACGAATGGGCAGCAGATGAACACTCACTGGGGAACTTAATACTCAGGAAACTATAGATCTGTTACATCCAGAGGGAGCCTTAACTTTCTTTAGCAAACTGGATACTTACTGGCTCTTTATATGTGCCAGGTATAAGGCAATTTGGCAAATTCAGTTCAAACAGTATACGAGTCAATAGGCTTTTGAATGAGCTGCATGTGTCACTAAAGTCATGAAAACCTTGAACCAGTAATAAGTGGGGTTTTATAATGGTGGAAAAATTAATGGAGGAACATATTAGGACAAGTTAGTGGACATGTAAGTGACTCATGAAACTTACTGCCAATCTTCAGACAGAAGAACACTGAGCATATTTTATATAGGGAGGTATTTCCAAGGTTGATTTTGAATAATTTATCCAGAGGGATGGACTTCTTTTTTTTTCAAAGTCATTGAAGGCAGAAGACTTGACTCTGAAGAATTATGAGCAAAGATTAAAAGACTGTGGGCCCAATCTTGCTCTTATTGAAACCAACAGGAAAGTTTCCATTGATTTTGGGGGATGGATCAAGCTCTTTAGCCTTTGTGTATGTGACTTTTTCCTTAATGCTACCCCATCAATTTGAATATCTCATTGGGAATAAATGAAGGGAAATCCCTAGTGTTGACTAGAGAAAAAACAAGTGCTGTTTTTGCTTTCCGGTGGAAAAGCAAAAATCTTTTCACATTACATTTATTTGGCCATAAATAAAATCATGCAGATTATGAATAAAAGTTTATTGATATCGGGAAGTTGCTTACTTTGTCTTCTCTTGACTTTGGAACAGTTGCGGGAGACCATTTGTTAAAGGATGCAAAGCTAAAGCATTAAAATGCATTTCTACCACATCTTTTGGTCAATTTTACTCAAAGGCTCCTACTAAAAACAGTCAGAGCAAAAGAAGCTTAAGGAGACTTTTAAATGTGACAAATAATAATAGACTTCTGGACAAAAAGAAGCCAGGAAAGCTCAAGAAGGCTGCATGGTTGCTCTAGTTCAGCTTTTGGCTCGGAGCTGTAACCTCAACTTTGGTAATCAGCCATAGCCAGTTGCTTAATGAATGAGGGCTTTCACCTACTTTCTTCTCCTTTTTTCCTCTTGGGGATAATTTTGATTCTATTTAAGCAGAGTCTTTTCCATCACTGTACATGTCACTATAAATCACTATGTTACTTAAACTACTAAAACTGTACAACTACACAAGTCCTTGAAAATGGGTGCTACATTATGTGTAGGGGTTGTCTTATCACTTACTGTACAGTTTAGAGATAATAAATCTAATTGATTCTCCCTTCTGTTATCTAAACACCAGAGTCCAGCACAAACTGTGCAGCAATATTTAAATGACCACAACACAAAGTCAACATGATGCTGTGGAAAAGAATAGAGCAATATTCTTAATTCTGAAAACCTGTATTGGTAATCAATTGAAATGTTGGAGCAATTGAAGAGCTGTCCAATTTTCAATTGCAGTATAAGTTGGGAAACAATTTGAAAATAATGGCTCATACAAAGAGTTTTTGAAGCAGTCAATATGGTCTTCATGTGAAGGACAAATAAGAATTTGGCAGTCTACCCATTGTTTGGTCTTTGTGCATTAGACATTATCTGCAGGACTCACTGCAGTGGCCCAGCTGAGATCAGAGCTTGCAATCTTTCAGTGTGACTCCCATGAAAATGTACTTAGTGGGATATCCATTATGGAGACATATCCAAAGAATGTGTCATAACCTTACTTTGAGCGTTGCTGCTAACATACATTCTACAAATACTTGCTTTAGTGAGCTGATGCATATTTGAAATATTTTATACCTGCGGTTATGTCTTTCTTATGTTACTGTTTCATACTATTAAAAGTAAGGGGTTTAACACAGTGTAGTTCACTGCTGTCAAAATAAATTTTCTTGCACAGCAAATATTATGATTTGGAGGCAGTATTTATGCATCTTTCCTTTGATGGAAATGGTCACTTCCAAATGTTGGCTTTTCACTGGAATGAAGACATAAATATGTCTTTCTGTCTTCTGAGTTTCTTAAAAAAATTATTGAGGTTTAGACCAGCAGTATTCCAGTCTGGGTTACTTTCCATGGGAACCTATGGCTGCAAGCCAAGTATTTTTCACATGACATCCTACTGATGGTTGTCTCCAGTGTGACTGAGGACTCATTTGACATCTTCAGCCTCTTACCTTCTCTGAGATAGTTGATGTCCATCACCACAAACTGTGCCTTGACACAGAGACTCCAAAGGCAGGGACCAACATGGTAGAGCAGGACTGAGCATTTAGTAAGGTAGTATTACACACATTAATCCTTCTTAGTGTTTTATTGAATCTGTCCTATGAAAAGGACATTTTTAATAATGAAGATGAGGATCTAAGCTTTGGCAGATGCATTCTGGTAGTTAGACAATTCTTTAACTTTTACTACATGAAAGAGAACTCCAAGAATACTGTCCTGTCTTTTCCTTTGAAAAAAGGAACTTAAAATAATTAAAAAAAAATACGAATGAATTACAAAAACCCCATGAAACAGTTATTTTCTGGACCTCAAAAAAACCCTGAAATTTTTTATATTTGGAAAACTACTGGTGTAACTAAGACCTTCGAATTTTTTGGATAAGGGTGTTGTATGGATGTATAAATACACATACTATGTGCCTACATCTGGAAAGTGTGTATATTTTTACACCAAAAGAATCAATAAGATCTAGTTAGGTGTTTTTCATATTCACTATATGCAATTCTCTAAGTGTGTGAATTTGTTTCATTTATGATTGTACTATTTTAAAAATTTCAGCATAAAAGACTGTACCTTGGCAAATTCTGCCTTCTCAACATTTACATTTACCCTATGGCATTAGTTGAGGGTTTTTTTCCTGTTGAATGCAAGGCTGCTGTGCAATCTTGCCTGAATCTGGAAGAAAAGGGTTTACATGTGCAACTAGGAAATAAGGAAAGGCAAATAAAGTTCTCAATTCTTTTATGCTGCATTTGTACAGAAATGATTGTTGTCTGCTCTCTAACAGGGAAAGGTCTTGGCTGACGCAAATAAAAATATGTTTTTGGTACTCAGAAGAGTACAGGAGCAAGGTAGATCTTGCAGGGATGCCTATCTGCATGCTCATGGATCCCCCAATAGCAGTGTGCTGCTACTCTCAAAGGGACAGGAAAAAAAAAAGCAGATTAATGCTCTGGGTTTGACACTGCTGGGTTCTTTTTCAGGCTTTCAACTCCCGGCTGCAATGGCAAACATATAAGACCTGACAGTCAGGTCTTGGCAGTGGGATGGCTGGACCATAGAAACCTTTGCACTTTCAGTGGAAGAGTGCCATGCTCAAATTCAGTGAAAATATCAGTCTATCTGTAAATTCATTTTTGCAAGACACTAAAACGTGGTCTATGATTGGTGGCATAGACTCTGCAAGGTTGTTCATGTACTTAAAGCTGGCATGCATTTCTAACCTTTGCTAGATCAACTTTTATTTACCCACCTATTAAGGGTATTCTTCAAAATATATTAACTATGGCTATTCCCCCTTTGGACTCAAGAACATGTTTAGGTTGCAAAACTCCCTTACTTGCTCCATTTCTGAAAGAGAAAATGCTTTTTTTCTTGGTTTACCTTTAAAACCATACAAATTTTCCATAGAAAGCCTGGATGGACTTTCTTAGCTGATAGCCTATGACATAATTTTTTGACAGTTTGGCATCAAGAGAGGATATGCAAGTATTACAATAATACAGAAAATTGTAAAAAGAGTTAACCTAATGAGATTTGTACCTCTGAAATCTTTACAATTATGAGAATAAGCCTCTAAATAACATACTTTTAAAAAATCGTGCTGTTACATTAATCTTTTAAGATGGAGCAATATAAATTATTCCACATGCTAGGGAAGTATTAACAACTTAATTGCTGTTTAGCTAAAAATTTTGTGCTGCTCGAAGTCCAAAACTAGCAACCTTTGGACACATGCATCTTTTGTTGTACAAGCAGAAGAGAAATGTAAAGGAACATAAGCCAGTGACGTGCAAAATTGCAACGGGTCAGTATTTAAAATTCTTTGCACAGCTACTTACATCATGTCTCCATGAGTAAAGCAACGTCCAAAAACCTTTTAAGGTATTTTTAGCCCTGATTATTTTACTGTCGTGCTAGCCCAAAGCAGTACAAAGAGCTCAGATCGATACTAACACAGGGGGGAAGCCAGGGGAGGGATGTGGGGGTAACCCAGCACCAGGGCATGGTCTGTCCTGGGAGCAAAACCGTCCTCTCCATCCCCGCAGCCAGCGCCGTGCGGGAGGGGCTGCCTTGGAGAGTCACGGGCTCTGAGTTTTTTAAGAGCTAAATCCACCGCTCGATTGCTGCCCTCTCATGTCCTGTGCTGCAGCTCGTTTTTCTCTCCCCTCTCGTCCTTCTTGATTTGCCTGTGCTAATTTCTGAGGGGAGCCAGAGAGAGCAAGGCAGAAGAACATGTTAGTCCACAGCTGCCTATCAGTGGAGGACAGTGGGTTTGATTAAAGGGGAGCTCCCTCCTGGATTTCACACATCACATCAATCACATTGATCAGCCCCCAGAAAGGCAACATATTGTCTGGGAATAAGCCAAGGAAGGATATCAATTTCACAATAACACTTATGTCTTTCAGCCAAGAACTGGTTTATTTTTGGCTACTGAAGGCTGAGACTCACTTTGGAGCTCCATTTATGTCCAAAGATTTTCACTGCTCACTTGCTATTTCACTAACAAGTTATTACAAACTTTTGCCTGAAATTTGTAGTCCTATATGTGATTTCTACATAGAAAATCAGCTTCTGCTTCCTGCACATGTACAGCAGTGGGACTTCCTAGCTGTGTCTCAATTTATTTCTTTCACTGCTACTTGAAAATGTAGAGTCTTTAGGAGTGCTCACATTTTTTATGCTTTTTCCTATAATCTTCAGGGAAGTGTTCAAGTCCTTAGGAAAAATTATAAAGAAAATACCCTGTATTATTCATCTACATGATGTGGTAAAATATGTCTATTGTTTTGATATACCATTTATTAATTCTATTTGCATAAAAACTCTATGAAAGGTATCCTATGTTGCAGTAATGGTATCTACACTTCCTGGTCCCAAATATTCCAGGTTTATGGATATGTTGCTTTTTCAGATAGAGTTTTGATTAATTATCTCTACCTGTCACTTTAAAGAAATCATTGTTATATATTGTTTTATATCACACTCCCAAGGAGGTTTCATCTAGCTTGTTGACATAATGAATCCTACACCCCATGATTAATTTCTTGTATTATGTTATTATGCCAACCTACATTTACCCTGGTTACTTTCTCAGTAATTGTTGCCCTGTAAATGTATTTGAGAGTGCCTCTGTGTGTGAGAGAGAGAACTGGGACTCAGTTAAGTTGCACACTGCTGCAGTGAGTGTAGGAATTAACAAAATGATCCCTTCTTCATTAAAAATAAGGACTAGAAATAGAAAGAAAATTGCCAGTATGGTGTTCTTCTCACAGTAATTCCGGATGATTTCACCAGTTTTCTAAAATAACATGTATTTCATAAAATATCTTTTAAGGCTAGTTATCATTTACTACTCAAATTGCTATTCTCCCCTCACTATCACTACTTAATTATTTAGCTCATGACAGGGTGACCACAAGGATCTTTAAAAAGGAAGGTGCAGCCTGGCTGCTCCTTTGCTATGCTAAAACCCCAATATTTTTAAAAGAGCTATTTTAACTTGTGCAGTGGTGCAAACCCTACCAACTTCACAGCACTACACAGATTTCCCCCCCCTCCTTTCATGTTTGTTAAGAAGTCAGAGAGAGATTATCTCTGTCATTTAATAGAGGCATTTAGCTAATTTTATTTTTCAGAGAGACACTATGCAGTTAGCTAACACATATTCTGGAATCCCGCAAAATATCCTGCTATGTTTCTTACAGCCACTTCTACATAATCCAGTCTCAATATACTGTTTTCATAGTCTCTTTAAAGACATGATACAGAAAATTAAGGTACATGCAAGTTTTAATTATGTTTTGTAGCAGAACAACTCAGACTACCTTCTTGAGGTTTTCCATAGTAAAGACAAAATGTTTACCACAAGTGCTGTCATTAAAAAATATCACCAGAACATTCTTTTTTCTTTAGAGGACGTAACCCTGTTTCCAATTATTTGAGCTGACTACCAGCTATGAAAAGATGTTATTGTCTTGCATTCTTGAAATTGGTGTAGTTACATGTTTTTTTTCTCTGTCAGTACTACCATACCACAGACATGAGGGGCTTTGCTTGTGGCAATCTTAATTTTTATTTGTTTAAAATGGGTCCTGAAGTATCAGAGATGCTGGTCAACTTTCCAGTGCTGTGATCCTTAATAACTTGCAGAGCTTTTCGGAAGATTTGTCGTTCTCTTTTCATCTCTAACCATACCAAAAAACTGTATAATCTTGATATTTGCATTATCAAACAGCTTAATGTTTATTAAGCTTTGGGATGAGGTCTTTTCCATGTTACAATTTTAACAGTATAGTTTTTATAAAATGGGACACAATTGCATGCACATATCATCTCAATATTCTTATTAATTCTCTTAAGCAACTTGGAAGATTGCATTTTCATTAACTTTGAGAGTAAAATCTGTGACACTTTCTTGCTAAATTTCAGGATTTTAAAATTTAATTTTGCTTCCTCAGCACCCCATATCAATGTTTTTTGTGTGACTGACATTATCTTTTAAAAATTCTTTTGTACATTGAAGATTATATATTTATTTTAACATCATTAAATATACTAGTGAATACTTCTGCAGAGTGTTACTAATGTGTAAATAAAACAGTTATAGTAAAAAATAATAAACGGTTTAGATGAAGAAATATGAATTAACTACATCTGCAGAACTAAAATGTACCTGTGCTGCATATGGTAAACTCCCAATGTCGTTTTTTCCCCTTCCAAATACCTACTTCATATAAATAATTTTAAACAACAAAACAAAACAAAAGAAAAAAAAAAAGCACCAGCCGTGTGGTATCAGAAAATGTGAAGTAAAGCTATTATTTGCTTAAATGAGTTTCAGAACCTTCAATAATTTATCATCAATTTCCCTGAGTTCCTTGACTTTCTTCATCTTAATCTCTCGTGTTATATATACCCACCATTTCAATATGTAGCCAATATTATCATACTCCAAACCAAGTCAGCAGTTTTGACATCTTCATTTCAATGTCCTTTTCTGTACCTTCAGCAATGTTAATGTTACAAATTACGGGAGGGTGTATTAATAGCCATACCCAAGAAGCAGAAAGAAAAGTGCATTTTTTTAGACTAAGTACTAACTTGGGATTTCCTGGGCCCATTGCGGAGCCGGCGGAGCCCTGGCTCCTCCGTTGTGATGATAATGGATTCCGTGTTGTTGGCTCAAAGGTCGACGGGTCACCGTAAGCTCCTTAATGGACTGTGAAATAACTTTAACTGCATTAACCTCTCCGGATCACATGGGTGGCACCAACATCCACTCCTGAAATTCTCATTCGCTTATAGAGACAATACCATTAGATTATTATATTTTCCTTTTGGAATAGCAATAGGCTCAAAGCAATTATGCAGCTAAGCGTTTCCATTAAGCGAATAGGGCCTTAAAGAAGATTAACTGGAGCTTCTCTGGCATTCAGTATAAAGGTGGAATAAGTCTAAAAATTTCAACAGAATTCAAATCTGCTAAAACCCCTATCTGTGATATCATGGTGATCTAAAGTATGAAGTCATTAGCTGAAACAGCAATGCTGTGCCCATGCTTGTAAAGGCAGGTATGACTGGGAGGCTGCCCAAACTGAGCCCCTGACTTTACTATGCATTTTCTGAGTGTTTGCTCTTAAGAAGGTTACAAATAAATTGGCACAGAAAAGAGCAGGAGGAGGGCTGGCTACCCACAATCACCACCAGCAAGTTATTTTTACCTATTACCTAGGTCCCCTCTTTTCTGAGGATCAAAAATGACACCTGCAAGCAGATACAACAACCGTCTTCAGCGCCACTGCAGGACCATTGCTGTTGGAGCTGGGATGAGGTGTGGATGCTCAAGCCTAACAGGTCTTTGGCTGGCTTAGGAGTCACTGGAAAAGCTGGGCGCAGGCCTGACTCCAGAACTTCCCATTTGCTTGTGTGGATTTGTAGTCTCCAGGCTGAGAAAACCATGACTCTATTCATGACAGCCCTATTCACAGACTATGCTCTGCTTAAACCTCCAAGTCAATTAAACTTGAGTGTGTGTATTGAGCTAAGGGCTTGTTTAAGTGATGTGCTGAAGTGGGGTCTTTCATCCCCCAAATTACCCACAAAATCTGCTGATGGTAATGTCAGACTGTCCTTGTGCCAACTACAGTAAAAAGCATATAGGGACAACACCATGAGCACAGCTTCCAGGTCATAACAGTTGTAGGTGGTACAATAACCATTCATTTGTTTTGTTTTACATAAAAAAAGCACTTAAGTGCCCATCCCAAATTCTAGACACTTTAACACATTAAAAAAAACTCAGCATCATCCCCTCAAGCACAGCAGAAATCCAGAAATCCATCTAAAGCAATTATGGAAAGTATTATTGTTTGAATATGATGAGAATTTGTCTAATTTTGAAAAAAAACACATACTTGGAAAGGTTTAAAAACTTCAGGTAGTGTAAGATCTTATTGTCAGACTATTTGCTCTTAAAGTTGATTTTGCAGAGAAAATGGAACTTTGGTTAAACTTAATTATTTCTTATAAAACTATGACAAAACATTGCAATAATTCAAAACTGAAATTAATCCTCATACATTTTCTTCACTACCAGGAAACTATTGATAATATAGCTTAACAATCTATTTCAGCATTAAGATACGAAAAAGCTTTTTGTTACAGGTTTAAATATTTTTTCTTTCAATTTTATTTTCCTTGAAATGTAATTTATTTTCTGTGGGAAACCAAAGCAATCTGTATCTCTAATTAGCAGTTCTGGTTATCAGTAAAGATAATTTTCTGATTTTTGTAGACTTTAAATTTTGGTTTTCTTGTTCAATCTTCATGCTAATAATGAAAAAGCAGAGATCATGCATTTAAAATTTTATTTATATTTTGCCTTTTGTCTCAGCGGTTCCCAGTATGTCTAGACATTAAGCTCCATACACATCCACTACAATGGAACCATGGGAAGGGCCAGATGATCAATCAGAGGTAACACCTATGGAAAAGAGGCTATCTCACTCTGTTTTAACTCTCTTGGGAACTGAGTTTTGGTCTTTCCCAATTCTGTGAGCTGAGGGTTGAGCCCAAAGTGACTTGGGCTTTAGCAAGCCAAGAGATATATCTATTGCCTTGCCCTGTCTCTGTTTCTGTCCCATTTCTCAGGACCACTGACTGTATTTTCCTACTATCCCTGCAGCCCCCTGTGACCAGGCAGCTGCCAGCAGACTTGTCAGCTCGTACATGCTATGTGTGAAACTCAATATTTTTTTGCACCTCTAACATACCTGCTGTTCTTTCTTTCTCCCCTCATGGGTACAAATGGCAGCACTCTCATTTAATTCAACTGACATTTTAACCAATATTAAGGTTTTCCTTGCCTTTTTTTTTCATTTTTACTTTGGGGGAGGGTGAATGTTTTTTAACATTTGTCATGCCAAGATAGAGATGTCAGCCAAAATCTAATGCATATCTCCACATTTTTGGCAGGTGCAGGGTGTAGACTGATTTGCTGGATGGGACCTTATTCTGAGCACCTGCAAGTCTCATGGAAGTTGAAGAAAACAGCTTAAGAACAGGTCTAGAGAGAGGAAGCTGGGAGATTGTTGTACTTAATTTACCCCGACACCTTTTGCCCACAGCAAGCTTAAAGAAATGACATTTAATAATAACCTGAAAGCTTGGACCTGTCAAGAAATTGCAGTAGCCCAGAAATGCTGCATTTTGGTCTCACCACTTACAAAACATGGTACAAGTGCAGCAGTAATAAGTCCTCAGAATGGCTATGTGATTTTGTACTTTTGGGGGAATTGGATCATTCCTGTTTTGAATAATACCAAGAAACAAACAAAACGCCCACAAACCACCACAAAAACCCTGCTGTGATCTGGATTGGGAAACTTGGCTGTTTTTAAAACCATTAATTTTTGCTGGGTCCCTGAAGTCCATTTTCCTTGAATAACCCCAGGACGTTACAGCAGCATAAGAAAATGACTGTGAACAGGTTGGGGTGGGGGCAGAGGAGAAGCATCTTGCTTCCAAAACTAATACTCCAGCAACAACAGCCTAAGACTGGAGGCAGCTGAAGTTATCTCTCTTTCTTATTAAAGCACAAATGATTTGGTTGACTCTAACTCCTGCATGAAAGAGAGATTCCAGAAGCAGGAGAAAATCCTGACAAATGCCCATCCTCCATTGCTTATAATAAACCATGGGCACTGTCAAAACTAGGCCAGTTATCGTCTCACTTGTTGTGGTCCCCAAAAAGCACGAGAGAGAGAAGGAGAACAAATTTTAAATGTAATTTAAAAGTCACCTCTACAGGAAGTCCCTTGCCTGAGAGAAATTATCCTGTGTATTGCTTGTAGTAACAGCTGGGGAGCTTGGAGGATAGGGGGTGATATTCTCTGTGTTTTGTTCATAAGAAATATTGGTATCAGAAGAACCTCTCTGAAAAATATCTTCATGGGCTATAAATATTGTTGGAAACATAGATTTTATGAATAAATACTAAATATATCTTAGTTAAGTATTGTTAACTAAGGTCCTAAGCAAGAATCATATTTCAGAACTTTTCCAAGAGAAAACCAGTATCAATCCTACACCACTGTGTTCATTTTGTGAGCATATTTAAGTGAAAGATGCCCAGGAAAAGTCCTTATTCAGCAGGGAATACTCACAAAGAATTCCTGTCGTCAGCAGATTCTCTTTGACCCAGAATAAAATCTTCAAAACATTGCTTGTGGCTTTCTTGCTTATGGCAAGAATGCTAAAGTTTCAGAAAAATCTCGGGATTCTAGAAATGCCAGTTGACATACAAAAAAATAAGGACAAAGAAAAAAGAAAAGATCAGAAAAGGAATAGGATTCTATAGGCCAATCAGTTCTTTTCTATATCCATTTGAGTTATATTATTTGTAGGTTAATCAGTGCATTCTAAAAACGTGAGGGCAAAATAGTATTATTAAGTAGCAATAAATACATATTAATGTGAAGTAAAGGAGAACACAGTAATTAACAATGAATTAGAAATCTCTTCCTCTGTAGGATAAGTTGCCACTTATAAAATGAAACAGCTTCTTCCAAAGAAGTTTCAATTTGACAGTTCTGCGAGGTGCTATGAGACTAAAGAACAACTTCTTATCCAAAACTTGCTGAAATCTGCTCTGTTTCTCTTGCAAGAGAGTTACAAGTAAACTCTCTTGCAACAGAAACATATTTCAAACCATATGAAATGAGCTTGTAAATTCTGGCGCATGCCTAGAAGGCAAATAACTCCATCACAGAACCACCACACTGTTATCACAACCCCAAGCATCAACTGTTCACTTTCCCCAAAACAGAGGACTCAGTGAGTGCAGGCACCCTGAGAGGTGTTTCCAGGTCATGTCAGAAGGATATTTCTGTTGTAATATTAGAAAACTAACACTGTATCATTAAAGTAAATGGAGCCTTAAACTCCTTTTGCTGTCATAAAAAGGGATAAATGAGTAAATGAGTAAATACTTTCTTGAGTAAGGCCCATATATAGTTTTTTTTTACTTTAGTGGAGCATATTACAATGAGGAAGTCTGGATTTACTGAAACACTGCATGTGTGAGATGTATCAATGCCACAGCTCCAGCATGAGTTGTATATTGTGTATTACATTATAGAAATGGGACAAGGGAAGGACGAAATTGTCTATCACTTGCTGACACTAAAATGTGGCAATTGATAGATATTCATAGGATCTATATCCTTCCTTCTTCATGCCTGGCTTTGAAATATGTGCCATAACAATATTCAAATATGTCAGTGTTTAACACTTGAACTAATCTTAGTGTATGTACTTCAGGACATCAGCATCTGCAATTGTGTTGTTGTGGGAGAAAAAAAAGAGTAGAGAAATTCTTTTCCCTGACAGAAATCTGGCCAAAATTTGTCTTCCTTCCTGGTATACAAGAAAAGCATTTTATATTTGATGGCTAGATTAAGGCTTACCTTCAATTATTTGGCATATTTACTATATAATGGTGCAGGACTCATTTCTAGCAATTAAGTTGGTTGACCTGGTTATTTACCTTTCAGATCCAGGTGTTTTGTACCACGCTGATGGAAGCACACACTGAACAGAAAGGCCACCTAAGTAATCAAGCAGGTTTACCTGAATTGTCTTCCAAGGCACTATCTGTTGGGCACCATAAATCCTGTCTCAGTGTCCACTGACAGTGTTGGTCTTTATGGCTCATTTTTTAAACAAGCTGTTTTGCTGTTGGCTTCAAGACACAAGGATGACATAAATTTGCATGTCAATGCAAATTTCTTCTTGCCTTCAAAACCCACTGTTTGGTTCTCTTCTGTCTTGATACCATGATACAGTGATGGGTGCATTAGTTCTATGGAGAGGCTCTCTAAACTTATGTATTCTGATCCTACATACCTACAGTAAATATTGAAAGTTTTACACATCAGCCCAAACACACTTAGTTTGATTTAGGCCTATTCATTTTAAACAGACACTGACAGTTTATGGCCAATTCACATATTAGAATTTTTAGATGAACCTAAATCCAAAATGCTGATTAAAAAGGTAATATCTGTTTCCTCACCCAAAAGAGCACAGATGATCTTCTCACCAAAAAAACTGCCCCTGGCTAAAGTGATAAATCTGTGTAAAATGCTGAATGTAAAGGACATGGCAGTATGGACCAAGACTTCTCAGATCCTTTGTCTTTTCAGCCTTCAACTGAAATCGGCTGTTTCATAATTTTAGTGTAAATCTTCCAGTATCTGCATGAACATCAGATTATGTACCATGATAAAATAAATCATTATAATTATATCTCTTGCCAGAACTTCCAGGATTATTTATACATGACCACATGTGTTTTATATGATTTTAAAATCATAAATTGCTTCATTGAAACCATTTTCTTACTGGCATACATAGCCATGTCATGATGAAGTGATAAACTGGACAGTCTGTCAACTGCCAGTTTGGTTGTGGTTTTTGTTACATACTTAGAAGTCTTAATAAAGAGAAATCTAGGCTGGCAAGAGTTTCCCTTGGATCTGAGAACTTCTGATTAGATACAAAAGCTTCACCATCAAAGGCAAAAAAAGTAGCAGTATTATTTTAGGTTTTTGGAAGCTACTATCTTTGAGCTTTGGGAACACTTGCC
Organism: Corvus kubaryi; assembly: GCF_017639235.1. Taxonomy (NCBI): domain Eukaryota; kingdom Metazoa; phylum Chordata; class Aves; order Passeriformes; family Corvidae; genus Corvus; species Corvus kubaryi. Next base: position 6,857,806 of record NW_024582063.1, on the reverse strand, counting down.
AACCTTTATGAGGTGCAATTAATGTTCCTAGTCTGAAACCTTGTTGTTCATTCATCCTGTATATTGCATGAATCTCTAGTCTCATTGTATTGAAAAATAGACTCTTAAAGCCCAAAAATATACAAAGAACAGTAACAAGGCTGGACGAGGTTTGTGGTGTGTTTTGCAATATGAATGGCTGAACCAAGAAGGACTCCTTGGGCTGGAAGGAAGGCTGCTGAGGGAGCTGCAGCAGAGATCCACAAGCTCATGGGCTGTACTGGGCAAGTGCTTTACCAGGTTTTTACATCATACCAGAATGACACCATGTGAAGCAATCAGATACCTGGTTCAAAATAAAAGAAGATTTAATTTCAAATGTTCACCTAGGCTATGGAGTCACTAATTTGATTGACAAGAGACTAAATTATTTTGGAGAGTCTTGGTCATTTTTACCAAACAACCCACAGTTTAGCTTTCAGAATGACTGATGTTATCATTCCTGTTCATGTCCTGCCTCCTTTTACGTTTCCAAAGTGGTACGAGACTGTGTTTATGCTTGAGGAGAAGAGCCTTAATTTAAATTCATCTAAATCAGATAATCTCCAGTGAATACCATGGTCCAGAGCATAATATCTACTGCAGCTCTTGATTGCTTTTGTTAGAAAGGATGTAGATGTGTGGTAAAAAGGTTGAGATTTTTATTTCATCCAGCAGTGGAATAGACATGACCATAAAGAAGAGCATAGTGAAGCAGTATAGAATCACAGAGCAGCTTGGCAAGACAGATGTCTTGACTGTGCCTGCTGGCCTGGAGGCTGGGGTGCACTCTGAGATAAGTCATGGCTATCTAAATTTCCTTCCCCCCAAAAAACAGGCCAATGAAGTTAGGCAGGTGAACACTGTGCATGCGTGGATCAGAAATGCTTCTAGCCCTTGGGCCAGTGAGAGAGGGTGCATGTGGGTGGCCACCCCACAGTTCTGTCCAGTCCTCTGCAAATGCTGGGTGAGGTGTATGACTCTCCCAAGGATATCACAGCATGCAAGACACTTGCTGAAAGATTTTCTCAAATTCACAAGCAATCAGCCAAAATGCATGGATAGCTGATCCTGGCATTCCTGAGTACCTCACAGTAGAAAAAAAACCCTCAAAGTTTTGAAACTATTTTCACCTTCCTCCCTCCCTCATCTCGTCCAGAAGTACAGCTCCAGCTGTATGAATTAGGCCAGCTCTGCCTTAGAAACCAGCATGGTAAAGATATGTGAAATGTAATTGGTTGTCTTTCTCCCTTGCCATGTTAATGGAAGAAGGTAGGTTTATCTTGGATTCATTATCTTGGGATAAATAATTGACAAAATCCTAGCAAAAACAAGACAGTTTGTTATTCTCAAATGAGTTAGAAATTGAGCTGAAAGGCAAGGCTTTCCTCAAGACTCCTGTGAGGAAAATATTATTGCACTTGTTTAGACGGGCAGGGAACTGGAATTATTTGACCATCAAATACATTTGAAGTATTATTTTTTCCCATTATTGTGGACTGTATATATATTTCTCCAGTGCAAAGTGAGATTAAAAAGCTGCCAAATCAGAAGTAGGGCCACTATCTCTGGTGGTATGAACTGATATATCTGCACTGAAGTAAATGTCAGACTGGAGCCTGTGGTGTTTTGCACTCATTTTGTACAGGTTGGGTGACAGCACAAGGTGTGAGGCAACAGAGGATCAGCACCAGATTCCTAAGGGAGCCAGAAATGTTACTTGGAATTTGGATCCACTTCAGCAGTAAAACAGAGCCTGGGGAATTTCCCAAATCTCAGATGTAAAAATGTTGATATCTGCTGAGAGGCTACAGTCACTCCCTTTTAAGCTCTGTTTGGTTGCTCTGGACCTAGGCTATGATACATTTCTCTGAGTGTCCATATCTTAAATGCCCTTGAGAGAATGAAAGCATATCCCAAATTGTGTAAACACTTCAAGCTAAACATATATGGGGATTTTCACATATAGGTAGATTATATATAAATATATATATTTCAGCAATCTAAAGCAGAGTTCCCATTGAAACCATCAATAAGAGGCAGCCACTGGAAACACAGCAGTGTTCTCCTGTCCCTAGGTAGCTTGCCATATGAATACTCTGCCTTGTCCTTAAAAGACCTTTTTCTGCTGATGATATACTTTGGTGTGAGCTCCTCCACACAACTCTTTGTATAATCAAGTTGTATTCCCTAAATACTTATCACGCCTGTAGAGTATAAACAAAATCAAATGGAACACAGTACCAGATCCCTTCAAGGCTCTTGTATCTCGCAGCTGTGACATCTGAGCATATTCAGTATCAATTATGAAATTTAGGTGGAAAGCACTATGGTCAGCAAGGCCAAAGAGGATTCAATTATTGCTACAGCTGCATTAAAGGCCCACCCATAAATTACTTAAGTGGACTCCAACAATTATGAAAACTAATGAGAATAATCTTAAATGGATAGGAACAATCTTATATCATTTTAACATTTTAATCATAAAAAATAATATTAAAAAATCTTTTTACCACTGAAAAAGTTCTGGGTCCTCTGTTACCTTCAACTTTGCTGAATTTAATGACATAGCTGAAAAGCTGGCAAAGTCGAAGTAAAGTTAAACAGATCTGTTGTTTGCCATGTCTTTTTTCTTAAAGCCACAGCACTTTGGATGACAGAGTAAGAAAGCACATTACTGCAATGGCAAGAATGATTATTAGCAGACAAGAACTCCCCTTGGCACTGACGACTAGTCTTAAGTCTGCTGGACAGTGGAAGATCAGCTTTTCCTTTCCACTGAAATTCTCCAAGCATGCTGAACTCCCTGACAGCATAAAACAAACAAGCAATACTTCTGAAAAATAAAAAGATATACTTACTCTTCTTTAAAAAAGACAACTGGGATGCATTAAGTACGAAAGAATCCGCTTCTGGGAACACACTGCTTTGTGCTATGATAGCGTTCTGCCTTAGCTGCAAAAAGTGGAGCTGGATTCTAGGTGTAGAAATATCTTTCAAAGTTTTCTCAGGAGCTTGGACTCAATTTACTGGTGAAATAAGACATGTAAAACTGCACTTGAGGCAGAAGGCAAGAGCTGAGCACACACATTGCATGTATTGGCTTTTACTGTATGGTCAGTAACTCTGAAATTCAAGACTTTGAATGGAGCTTTTATGTGCAGGAATATGTGCCCTATTTTGGCAATTAATTTCAGACATTTGGATGAAAGTATAATTATAATTTAGCTCCGGGACTCAGGCTTGTCTTGAAATAGAGAAGAAAGGAGTGTGTATTAATACATAGAGCCACAGTCAAGTTTACGGCAAAACTCCCACTGAATTAACTGGAAGCAGGATCAAGGCCATAGTTTAGATAAGCAACAAAATGTAAAAACCTTCTTATTTGTGCCAGTGACAGTACAGCACCCAAGCAGAGCATTTCCAAAATTGCATTTGTGAACTGTTATGTTCTTCCCTTGGTATATGTGAACATGCAAATCAAGCTGGCAGGAATGAAGAACAAGTCTACCCAAGACTCTGCTTTCTCTCTGGTTCCTTCTATATTTTGGCAAAGACCCTGGGGGAACAGTGCTGAGAGTCACCTTTTCACAGCAGTGTAAGAGGTGAAGAGCAACAATTGCTCTCTCTGTAAAATATGTAGAGAAACTGGTCCTGTGTCTCCTGCCCACAGGTGTAACTAAGCAAAAGTAATCTCAGATCTGTTCTTTGAAAGTGGTGAGTGAGAAGTGATGTGAATTTCTTTGTCACCCTCACTCAAGGATGGATCTCTTTTGGCTGACAATCATTCAGTGTATTATGTAACTAAACACCATCCTCTGTGATTGGCAGCAACATTTTGTAGTTTACCTCAGGAGACAAAGTGAGAGGCTTCAATCTACCTCTTTTGTCTTTTATCACAGCTAACTGGATCAGTGCTGCCTGTACATGTGCCAACAAATCACTGGTGGAGGATAGCCTTGTCCTACTAGTCCTCATGTTAAGGAAAATTTCCCAGCCATAAGGATGAAAACTGAACTGGGACAATTGGGTCTTGAGCAAATAACTGAGGCCCAGAGGGTATCTGATCCCTATGAGAGAATACCAGGCTTAGAAAATGTGATGTAGCCTTAGTAGCTCATTAACATAAATACTACTTCCCTTCTACACCAGTTTGCACAAACACTTTGCCTTTGTTTAACCTGTTGCAGAATCAATATTCTTAGCCTGTGTGGGGCTATGTGCTCAGGTAATTTCACCCAAAAGCATGGGAACCCTTTTCTTCTCTGTTTTATAGATTCGTAATTTTAAAGTATTTGCATTTCTTTTTTTAACTGTAAAGTTAAGCTGGTATTCCCTTAAGGTTTCTAACCATATACTGATGAAGGAATAAAAGTTCATCTGTAAATCATTAACTAAAAGATTTTTATTACTTTTGATACCAATCTCACACATTTGTGTCAGATTCCTGCCCACTCTCTAAGAAGTGAGCTAGACATAAGTCACATCTAGAAACTCATTACTGGGTTTACAAACCCGAGACAAATTCACTGCCTCTACCCTTTCTAGAAAGGTGATGTGCAGATCTTGGAGCAGATCCAAACCACAGGTAAATCAGCAGAAAAATGTCTATTGACTTCAGTGTAATTTTAGATCAGGCCAAAGGCAAATATGAGTGTGTCCAGTGATCTCCCTCATAACATTAATGAAGAAAGACAACATGAGTATATCTTATTGTAAAACAGATTGCTAAAGCCTAAATTGCAGCACACAGTGCTTTACTTAAAATTTGCTCAATTTTACTTCATTCTTAGATCCTGTGAAGGGGAGGATTAGGATACCTTTTGAACACCAGCATATTAAATGTGCGTGTGCCCCTGAACAGAAGAAATGTTCAGTAGAAGGATATTTCTCATCCATTGCTGGTTTTGCTGGTCTTAAATCCTTTAAAATTTGTGCTTCAGGGTTGCAGCCTGTCTTGAACAATTAGAAATCAACTTGGCCCTTAGTCAAAGGCAGCAAACAAGACCACTTCACACCTTCTTATTTTTCCTCTCCACTGGCCACTGTCATGGACACAGCAGTAGACCAGACACACCTTAGGCTTGAGCCAGCAGGACAGCTCCTATGTGTCTGCTTAATAACCCCTTTTTCAATCTATTACAATGTAAACTATGTTTTCTTATTGCTGCTATTTTCATGGCAGCTACTGCTACTGCTACTGCAATCAGGCATCTCATTTCCAAAGGCATTCTGGGGCTGGGAAAAAAAAAGCAAAGGAAAGGCAAGCATTTTGACTCTCCTCCTGGCTATGTGGAATGGAGATTGGTTGATGCTTTGTATCATCTCAGAAAAGAATCAGGAAAGGACTTCTGCCTGAAATGCATGTTGCCAGCACCAGTTGGCCCCCTTAGGCAGAATTAGATAAGATGCAGCTGTAGGTGTCCCAGCTGCATAGTTCCCTTTTGGCATTAAATGCGTGGGCAGCCGGTACAGTGAACTTACCAGGCTGGAAGGTGGAAAGAACGAAGATAAAACATAAGGAGGAAAGACTAAATAAAAGCACTGATCAATGGCAAGGCATTACAATCACATTACACACTCCATAACAGGGGATCAAAGAGTTGCATATTACATTATTCCATTCCCAAGGAGCTTTCCTGTACAAGGAAATGTCTGTCTCCTTTCTGTCTTCTCTTTTAACCCTGTCCAGCTTTATGAATACTCTATTTTTTTTTTCTGCTAGAAAGAAAAAAAAGTTTACATGCTGCAGAAAAGAAAGTGTGGACCTTTGTTATTAATGTCGTAGAAATACAAATATGTCCACCTAAGAAAGGAGTCTTCATTAACTCCCACAGCCCAGAAAATTAAGGCACGGCTCATCAGGATCTGTGCTTGCCGTTGGCTAAATTGCAAGGGACTAGTTGAGTTGCTGGGGTTCATAATGCTGATAGAGCGGTTTCCACGTGAATGAAGGATAAACAGCGATTAATTTCGGCCAATAAATAATGGTTTGAGGCCCACATTGAAAGAGGAACAATTACTTTTCCATTTTTCCTGCCAAATGAGCTGATAAGAGAAAACAGGGGAGTTGGCCACGTAAATCAGTCTTAATTTTATCTTCCCCATTAAAAAGCAGCCATTAAGACCATCTTCGGCTCATTTCATCCTCTTCTTGTTTCACTTTTTCAATTTGCACAAAAGGGGGGAGTTTGCTCGTCATAAAATTTCACTTTGGCCAACCTATCATTTGCATCTGAGCCAATAAATAGCAATTAGCATAAACATTTAAATCAGGAACTGGAACAAATTCTTGTTCCCCCAGCAAGCTGTTAAATTACTGTATTTCACTATATATAAGAAGCGTTAGAAACAAGATCTGCTGGGCACAATTATCCCTTTCAAACAAGACATGCTTGAAATAAAAAAAGAAGAGAACTAGCTTGCTGGGCAACCTTCTTGCTCATGGTCAATGAGCTTAATCAGTGCAGAGAGAAGGTGTTCCATTAATGATGTTCAACAAAGCCTTATTTCAAGCTTTCCATCCAAAGGGATTTACTTGATCTTTATCCAAAATATATTCCCCAGGAATTAATTTAATTTGCGCTGATGTTACATCATCAAACCTAATTTCTTCTGGTCTATTTTTCCCCACTACGCTAAAATGTGCATATCTTTACATCCTGGTGAGCCTGGGCTTTGCAAGTCTTGCTTTCTTGCAGCGTGTTAATTACATCAACACACATCCCGTGAGCACGACTCTGATTACTTATGATGTGGTAAATCAGCAATAACTCTGTAAAAATGCCAAAATAACTCCAGTGGGTACAAACCACTCAAAATAAGCTAAGGAGGCTCAAGCAGATGCCTTTTCTTTTAGATGCATTCTTTGTCGCTTTTAAGAATATCTCAAGTCTTGTGCAATATTTTTCATCCTCGTAGACTACAACAAAAAGCAAGTGGAATTATTCCCATTTTGCAGCTGGGCAACGTATAGCACAGACATGAAATGACTTACAAAAGTCATACAGGAATTCTATAATGCAGCCACAGTTGGTATTTGGGCCTCAGTATACATGTAGTTCTAGGTTTACATCTTTCCAATGCATGTGCTGAGAAAATTGATGACAGATATAAATAAATTCTCCCTTAAGGTTATCTGGGCTCCTTCTGGACATGGTCCATAGACATTACTATGTAAATGGGAGGTGTTTTGGAGAAAGATGACACAGCAGGAAACCTTATTATGCCAAACTGTAGAGGTTAGATAGTATCTCCAAGTAGTTCAGTGTAATTCTCTAAAATACTCTAAGTTTAGTGAATATAAGCTACTGATGAAGATGGCTTCAATTGTGTGTTGGGTTTTTTTAGATTGGAGCGTTGGTTGGGAACCAGTACAGTGAAGAGAAGAAGATGGATAAAAATCAGTACAAAAGGAGCAGCAAAACAGAGTTTTTGCTCAAGTATTCAAGAATTTTGAAGTGCTGGCTGGGGACAGATATTGAATCTCTAGCAGTGTGCTGCTGCAGTCTGTCCTTTGCCTTTTATTGGAAGCTACTCACTCTTAAGGACAAACTGCATCGAGATGTCTGTCGGATGATGTAGCATGAGGTAATTTTTTCTGTTGTTAAGTTTTAGAAAGCAACAAAAAAAATAATTTTTAAGAAGTTATTACACTATGTATAGTTTCTGTGTCGTTGCACAAAGATAGGGAAAAGCTTCCAAGATTTTGCTCATGTCGAATCCCATCTAATGCCAATCCTTGCTCTTCAGCCTCGTGTATTTTCAGCCCAACTCACATTCACATAAGAGACTGGATCTTTTACCTCCAGTGAAATTTTGATTTTTTTGTTGGAGGCTTGTAGTAAAATACGTTGAACTCTTTCTAGTGTGTTTTTCTTGGTACTGACAAGTTAAATGCTATTCCACACAAGAATATGGGAAGTAAGTATTATTATCCCCTCTTTATGAACATAAAAATGGAGGGCTGATTTACAAATAGAAGTGTATTGTTTAAACTGACAGAGTTAATTAAACCACTTCAGTAAAACTAATACAAAATCTCTTCAGAATCTTATGGTTTGGAAGAGGTTACATTGCCATAAAAGTCACTTGAAAAATAATATACTAACATCCACGTGGTGCATTATACCAGGCTGATCAAATTATTTTTAAAGTAGAGATGACACCATTTCTTGGTGTAAATAGAATTTGTAAATCATGATAGGTTCAGCGATTTGATGTAAGGCCACCGAGTAGCAGATTCGTATCCAAGACCTGCATTCACAAGGTTTGTTAATATGATAATTTTCTACCTTATGGAGCAGTTTATGAATAGATCCATTGTATTACCCTGGAACTTTTCTCTTTCCATTTCCATAAAACAATTATTATGACCATCTCTTAGTAATGTAACTATCTTTAATTTAGCAGGATAATAAACATAGATGAAAAAAAAATTGAAGTATTCCTAACTTATTAACAATAAACATTAGCTTTATTTTAAACAGAGTTTATCAAAGAATCTGACCTTTAGCTATAAAATTCAGAGGTACAGTTTTGCAAATTGTGGGTTGATACCACGGTAAGTAAGTAGATTGAATTCTGGATGCTCTTTGAGCTCCAGAACACCTTTGAAGAACACAAGGTTTGTCCACTTGAAAAGTGCATATATGTATTTAGACACTTCAGTTTCTCATCCTTGGAATTGGGACGGACCCTTCCTGTACCAAGGGAAAGCCTTGATCGTGGCAATTTAAGACAATCTTCAGGGTATAGTCCTGTACATTTTATAATTATGCTGAATGATTAACAGCTCTTTGCTTATTGAAGAATTTCTGGGAGTTTTCTTTTCCATGTGAAGCTGAATAAATTTAAGTGGGAATATAATGCAAAAGTGGAAGTCTCACATATACTCAGTTGACAAGGAGCAAATTAAAAAGTGGAGGAGATAATAAAGGATATTTGTACTCTCCAACTGTATGCCCTAAAGAGAAAATAAACAAAAGAAATAAAATAGGGGGGAAAGAATCTACCAGTATGTCCAGTACTTCAAATTTAATCAGATCTGTAATACTGCAATAATTGTAGTACTGTGATTTTACATGCCAGCAAACTCAGAAGCACAGGTGACAGAAATGGGAGCAGTACTGGGACTTGATAGACAATGTGAGATGTCTGAGAAATATTGTTTGGAATTTTGCTTTATGTTTAACAGGATTTAGGAGTGTGAAACTAAGAGGGCAAGTCATATATTCTAACAACATTTAGAAAAAATTGCAATGCCTATTTTTTGAGAGTAAATATATGAACAACACCATGAAATTAATTCAAACAGAAGAATTGGCATCTAGTTTTATGGAACCATTTAAGGTCTTTCGAGGCTTTCATGAAATACAGACTGAGAAGGCATCTGTCAAAGTCCCAGATTCACTATCAGCTTCCTGGTGTCTGAATTACAATTCAACCACTAGTCATGAAATTGACATTTTATTTAAGATCTATAAATTGTTTTTATTATGTTAATTGATTTATAATTATGCAATTCAGAGACTAGTAATTTGATGAAACAACTTGAGCTTTAGTCAGTGCTGAACAGTCACAATTTTCTTGAAAAAATATGGATTGACACATAATAATCCATTGTTTCCCTCTATATTTAATAATTTTTCCCATGCAAATTAAATGCAAAGTACACATAAAATGCTAATATTCCAGTATATTCCAATATTTATTGGAAGAGTAATATCTCAATGATCTCAAGGAAATGGCCTTTCTTTTATTTGAATTAAATTTGTGGTGCAAAGAAACCACATATTTTGGTCAGAAAGTGAGGAAGAACTAAGATTAAAATTCTTTACTAATTTCTTCCACTCTGAGATATTATGGATATTATGTAGGACACAGGGAGAATTTGGAAATCTAAATATAAAGTTGACGTGGTAAGTTTTCAAATCATTCTCGAAATCTATCCTAGTGCATGACAAACCCTATATTTCATCAACAAAGCAAAAAAATAACTGGCACAAGGTAGGGAATATTCACAGTATGATAACCAGGTATGAAAACTTTGGTGATTCATTGCTCCCTTGAAAATATAAAGGTTTTAAAAGAACCTATTAGCCCGATGTAGACAACTGCCAAAATAAATAAAATCTGCTTAAGTCCTTTTGCTATTCTGAGGTGGAGAATTCTTGGAACAGTTGAAATGAAAATGGAAGCCACAGGCCTGGAATATGTGTTGCCGTCTCCTGCCAGGCTGTGGGTGCACGGTGGCAGGCAGACGTATGTCTTTCCTTCTCCTGCAGATGCTCCTGTCATTCTGGGTCAGGAGGAAGCAGACTGTACTGGCATGATAGACAAAAGAGGTTTAAAGGAGCCTTGCACAGGGAAGTTAAGCTTTTTTAATTTGGGAACTGAAGTAGGCTGTTGTCCACTGTGATATCTGTATCTGTGCCTTTTGCTGAAAAACAAATATTCACATGGAAAAACAGAATGGTTAACAGAGACTTGTCCTAGCATTGCAGCGGGACACACTGTTTCTTTTATCTGACATTGAATTTGATTCTTTTTTGGGGGCTCTTTAATCCCTTTCTACAAAAATACTTCCAAATGAAACGTTTCAGAAGAAAAGGACAATATGTTCTCCCAAAGATGAAAATGAAATATTACACCTTTGGGTTTTTTTAAATTTTTGCTTTGTTTTTTTGCTTTTCCCAGCTCTAACAATTTAATAAATTTGACACGAATTTTAAAGCATTTCACTGAGCAACTTTTGAAATTGTTTAGGCAACTGAAGATTGAATTTAAGGGCTCTATGCTGCAATGAAAAAGCACTAATTCTCTGTGTGTGTGTGTGTGTGTGTTTATATACACAGACTGCGAAGTGGCTTAGAGGAAATACCATGGACTGGCATGTAAATAAACACATGTGCATAGGTGTGTCTGTACAGAAAGAGACTGACACCTCTTTGTGCACATTATTCAGAATTCAGGTATGAGTACTGTCATGCAAAGGTAGTGTGACACCTTTGTGTTGTGCACCTATTCTTCAGGAGTTAAAGGAAGCCAAGGCAAGGTAGTTATCGAGTCTTGACTCATCTTAGAACATGGTGATAAAAAGCAAAAATCTCCCCGAAAAATGTGCTGTTTTTTCAGTAGGTAAAAATGAAAATTTTAACCTGATTTTGTCTTTTTTAAAAATTTCTGGTTCTCCATTGAAAATTTAAAGTTCTTCATCATAGAAATGGGTAAGACAGGCTGCAAATATTTATGGCTGAAGAGAATTAAATATCAGAAAGTGTCCGTGCACATTTTAAAGGGAGGGGAGAACTGCAGGACTTAGCTTTGAATATTCAAACATCATGGACATTCAAATTTAAATTGAAGATTTGGGTTATCTCTCCCCCTCTGTCTGTCTCCAAAGCACAGAGGAAAAGAGTGAAATTCTTCCACCAATGTCTGGAAACAGCGGTGGGGCTCTGTGTAGGTAAGAACAAATATTGGCTTCAAAATTAAATCGTAAAAGGATGCTGACGTATTTAGTAAAGAGAGCAGATGTGTCAGTGGTTTAAACCCCCAAATCTTCATTGCCACACCAAATGTAAGAAAATCCTCAGAAGCTGAGTCAGGTAGACAATATCTTGGAGGTTTTAAAAACAGACAGTCCGAACAGAAAAACTTACCGTTTGATGTGTCTTAGTAATCCCCAAGTTTTGCATCTTCTTTTCAGAGACATTTGGAAATTTTGGAGTTTCCTACAATACTAGAGAAAACTAATTGGAGGTTTTTAAATCTATTAACAATTTTTAAAAACATTTTCAAGAACAAATTTCCTTGGAAATACCGGATGCTACCTCATTTGCATATTGAATATGACAGTTAAAGTGGTTTCACACCAGTGTAAAAGGAATTTGATTTTCCCTTGTTCTATGCCCTAACTGTTGATGCCACAGGACATAATGGACAGACATTTTTATGTGTTTTGTCTGCCCATGTGTTTTCATTCACCAAAGTAATTGTCTAAATTCACAGCACTGAGATGTTGCTCAGCTCCTCCCTGTTTCTGTACAAAAGCAATAAAGGGGAAGTTTTGGTCATTCAGCCTATTCCTC
>NW_024582063.1:6805696-6840696 GCF_017639235.1 Corvus kubaryi | reverse complement strand
AGTATCTCCTAAAAAACCTTTCTTTTGCTGTTTTATGCTGTAAGGCCATTGTGCAAAAAAATGACTCAAAATACAATGGAGACAGTAAATCAAACTTTAAATAAAACATGTACCACTGAAGATCTGACAGATGGGGAAAATATATTGCGAGCTTGACTCTCATTGACATTTGACCCTTTTCTTCTACACTGAAAATGAAGAAGTCCAGACATTTCATTTTTTTATTGTATGATCTTTCTCAGCTCTTGCAATCAGGGGAATTGGTGTTAACAACAGTATTCCAAACATTTAAGAGGAAAATATTACTTTTGTAGTAGATAGGAACTCTTTTAAATTCAGACATAGGTCTTAAACTGGAGCTGAGTTTCATTTTTAGTCCCATTTATCCATCAAACACACTGACACATTTTTGTTTTAGGGACCACTTGATTTTTACTAGCATTTTGTAACAAAAAGCCAGCATTCCTTTCTTCTATAAAATATGCTCTGATGGCCTAAGTTATTACTCTGTCTGCTGTTCAAACATGTCTGAAATTGTACTTTGTCCATGGCCAAGTGTCTCTTCAATCCTGCTTTGTGCTGTCACAGCAGGAACAGAGGCTGAGTGTACAAGGTTTAGGTGATTTTGCTACTGACAGCAAACTCAGTGGTACCAGGCCAGCTTCCTTCTATCTCACAGCAATGTTCACAAGGACCACTCCCAGTTCTCAGGGGTGCCAGCATTTTACAGTTATGTTATGGCTTTACACACTTCTCAAAGAGGTAAAAAGTGATGACTCCCGCACCACACCAAGCCTCTTCAACTTGTTCCTACCATTGTAGATAACGTAAAATTGCAACATAATGAAAAGGTCTTTTGTGTGGACAAAGTTCAAATGTGATGTGTTAAAAAGACAGAAACATAAGGAGTCAAATTGTCACTGCAGTGATACAGAGACCAGAGTCTGATTTCTGTTAAAGCAGTACAAAGTAGGAGAAGCCCATACAAGTCAGAGGATGCACTGTGGAGCTCGAAGAATCAGCATCATGAAGAACAAAAACAAAGAGTAATCCAAGAATAAAAATACTGAAAGAGATATCAAAAGTTATTTAAACAAACAAACAAAAAATAAAAAAGAGGTCATGCATTTGCAGTAAAATGTATGGTCTTAGTTTTGCTTACAGAATAAAGTACCACAAAAATGGAAGGAGGAAAAGCTAAGGGCATCCAGAATGATATAAAGACTCAAGGGTCTTATATATTCAGACAGGTTAGAAAAAGTAGGTCTGTATTGTTTGGAGAAGAGGATCTTATGAGGGACTTCAATGAGGTACATGAAGCTCTAAAGGGACTAAGGAAGAGACATGCAGCAATGGTATTCGAGCTAGTGTCAAATGCAAGCTCAGGGGGACACACAATTATGCCAGCAAAAAGCCTGGCAACGAAACTTTCCAGGTAGAAATATCTTATACTGAGAGCAAAATACCAAAGGTTGCAATTACTGCAAATAGCTTAAATACCTTAAAAACAAAACCAAAACACTTTGGAAAGTGATGTTGGATGAAATTAGTATTTCTGAAAATGGGGAAATTAACATAAAAGTTTGAGTCATGGTTTTACTTTGGCTTCATAGGAAGACATGATGCAGAATTGTTTTCTCCTCTTAGTTAGATGAGAAATTAACAGTGGATATTGGAACGTCCTTTGAACTTGGATTCTCCACACCCCACAACATCATTTCACCCCCCAGTGTGCTCCATCAAGTAATCAAGTCAAAATGCAGCAACACAATGAAACATCAGACCAAGAGAATTAATTGCAACGTCAATCCCTGGCTGGCCCTTCAGATTCTTCCCTGTTTTAAATTGTCACTTCATTACTCATCTGCATGCTCCCTCACAGCTTATCCACCCATTACCTTCCCACTCTGGCACCAGCTGGGTCACGGGACACTCAGTGGGCACTTTCCTCCTCCTCCCCTCTTTCTCTCCAAGAGGGAAAGGGGCTGTGGTGGCACAGCAGCACGTGTCACCAGCACCTTCCCCCCGAGGTGTGCAACATGACACTGGTACCCCTGTCAGAGGGATTGATAGCTGTGAACAACCATCATGTGAGCCCATGTAGAAGAGGAAAGCCCCATAATAAGCATCAAACTGAAAAAACTGTGAGGCAAAAATTGTGCTAAAATGAACAGAAGGAAACATCAGTACCTGAAGGGCAAAAATCCTCACAGGGTCTCACATCACCCCCCAAATGAAGCCATCCTGAGCATACAATTACTCCTAAAACTTCCTGCAGTGAAACCATCAGGGCAAAAATTGTCTGTATAAAATCAGCAGTGTTTGTTAAAAGAAGTTTAAGCAAAACCAGATTAATCATATTTCAATCAAGTGGCATCACCACAGGTTAGTGTAGGCTGATGGGGACCCTGATTTCTGCACGAATCGTTCTTCCAGCTTCAGAGTACTGACTTTCTACAGAGCTGCAGACACCTAAACTTTTAAGGTGATATTATTATGGGCATTATTGTCAAGTTTTATAATATTGTAGATATGCCTTCAAATACACACTTATCCTTAGCTAAAAGTATTCTAACATTTTATCCCAAAAAAGGGGATAAATTTATTTTATCCCCTTTTAAAATAAATAAAATAAACTCCAGTATTTCTGGCATCAAAATTAATTACCATGATACACCTGCTTATTTTACCTTAACTCCAGGTAGATTATATAGTTTTGGAGCTAGAAATTCGAACTTTTACGTATATAAGTGATGAGAAAAAGTAACATACAATAGAGCATCCATTCAGTACCAGATTTCCAAGAGCAAGGCAGTATCTCAAGAGGTAAGGCAAGAAGAGGATTTTTACATCCAATTAGGCAGGGTAGCCAAGCTGAATGGGTTAAAATTTGCCACTGATCCCAAGTAAGTGGTTTTCTTAACCCCTTAAGGGTTCAAACTGCACGGGGAGGAAAAAAGCAATTATGCAATGAAGAGGAGAAGAGAAAATATGTCCTGAACTGGTTTGCCTGCAAAAAGGTACAGATTCCTCTGTGGTCTGCAGGGAGCAGCTGAGCTCCCCAGCTTGCTCTTTGACCACACCCGAAATAAAAACTAAAGGATATTTTGGGGAATAGGAAAACACAACAGCTCAGATAATGTCCCAGGCAGTATATTCATTACAGGGTCATCAGAGTGGATGCCTGCAATAGGAAGATTAAATACCCATTTACCAGCATCAGAGGAGAGTTTGGTTTTATAATGTATTGTCCCCTATTCCCCGTGAGGCTGCTTTGTTTGATAAAATGCTGAGTGTGGTGTAAAAATATCCCTCTCTCTGTAATTTGCACTCCTCTCCATTTAAAGCTATTCTTGCTGCAAACGAGAATTGAAAGCTGCTAAAATTAAGTGGTGTCAGTTCTCAATGACACTTTAATGATAGAGCGCTCAGCAAATGAGATGAGAATGAATTCCAGCTTCTCTGCTAAAGATAGTAACCAGCACTAAAGAGTAGAATGCTCCAACTGGGCTACACTTCACCTGCTTCATTCATATTTAGTAGAAGTGAAATAGGGAAACTATAATTAAAATGCTCATAAAATGACAAAAAAAAAAAGCAGCTAATTTCTAATAGAGATGGCAGGAAACAACTGAAGCTTGTAAAGTCAAAGCACAGACCTTCTTTGTCACTTCTGTACTGCCCCAGATGCCACTGCTGGCTGACCACAGGGCAGGTGTGGGGCTGTGGAATGCTTTCCTCCCTGCAGAAATTGCTGCTCCCAGCAAGTTTGGTACAAGCCTACTTATCCAACCCAGGCATAGGGAAAATGAAGATTGGGAAGTCCTGCCGGGTTTTGGGCTAAATGACACCATTGCCTCTGAGAAATCTTTCAAGCAAATAATACCCCACCATGTAAACAATTTCTGTCTCTCAGTATTACAGTAACTGGACCTTCAAGGGCGTCCACCCATCCTCCCACACAGAGCATCACCACTGCTAACATGTGGCTTCTCTGCTGCTAAAAAATGACAACTTCAAAGCATGTCAACTGGATGCTGTCACCTCTGTGACCCCCTTAGGCCACTTTGGTGTTGCGAAGGTGTTTTATGATGGGACAATAATTCTCTGAAAAAAAAGAAAAATGCTTTTACTCAGGGCTTCTGAGCTTGGCACAGCAATGGGAGGTTCTGATGCAGGGGGGAAAATGAGCACGTGAAGTTGGACACAAAGATCCTGGTGCTGCTCAAAATTCTTGTGGAGCCTGGGCAGAGCCATCTCTGCCTTTTCTTCTGCCCCATATCTCATGGGCTCACAGTCTGTATTTACTTTATATTTCTTTCTACAAACTGTTGAGAAAGATAAGTAGATTGTTTCCAGTCCTTGACAAAAATAGTTATTTTTGTATAATGCTATGTCATTCATTTGAATAACCCAGCCTGTCAAGCACGTGAATGGAAGATAAATATTAAGGCATGCAAAGTATAAAAAGCATTCATTATGAAGAGAGAAGTATTTATTACTATAGGAAACTTTCAGTAGACTTACAATTATGAAAGCTTTCATGTAATAAGGTGATTTAAGGTTTCAAAATTCACTGCAAGTACTTGCAGAATATTCCATATGACTAGAATGGAGATAGGGCCATTTGCGATGAATGACAGTATCATCTTTATACCTCATAGAAATATTAGGGTTTTTTTACAAATAAAAGATATTTGATGGATAAGTGATCCTTCAAATACTGTAAAATGTTTTAAAATAAGGTGCTGGCACTATTTCCCCCCCCTTATCTTGATGAAACCAGACTGAATCTTTACCTACAAATTCTTTTTCCAATGTCTTCTAACAAATAATGCACTGCAGGGAATTCCTAATTTCTCAATTTCACTTGGCAAAAAAAAAAAGCTTTTGCATTTACATAACAGAACATATCCAGAGCTGTGTAAGTGTCTAGGAGTTGTAAAACTGGTGGCCTAATGGGCTGAGGGCAGGTGAAATGGTCATGCCTGACTGAGAACAGTAATTCCACACGTATCTCTATGTTTCTTCCCATACGAGGTTCCTATCCTGGCTGTACAACTACCAACCTGACAGCAACTGTCAAAAGCTTCTTAAAATGAACAATCTTGACTGTTCTTGCCACTGTTTGCAGATCAGACAGCACTGTGTGTACGGTTTTTACACAATATATTTGTGTGTCTCCCTGTTATGCACCCAGCTCAAAACGCCTACGCTCTTCCTGCAAGGATTGTGTGACTTTGGCAGTCTTCATTCTGGTGTAGGCAATTCACAAGCCTCCCTTCCTGCCTTCCTCCCTTCCTAGCTCAGCTTTCCTTAAGGGAAACAGGGTTTTATGGTTTTATGGTGTACCCAAAGGTGACATGAGAAAGCCTCAACTGTTGCATGACAGTGACCTTTCTATGTCTTACTTTGGCATGATTATGGTAGGGTAAACCAAAGCTAACAAAAGGTTCAATTACCACTTCTGCTATTAATTCAGCAGGAAAAAGAAAAAAAAAAATTGGATTATGATTACACATCCAGTCTTGCACTTCAGGGTTCAGACTGGCATGGGAATGTGAAATGTGGGATGATAGCTCCAGGTCAGCAATCACCTCAGCTAAACCAATAATGAAGTTTCACAAAGACAAATGTATGCACATCAAGATGTGGTGTTTGTTCCTGTTGTTAGTGGAACCCAGGAGGCAGAAGAGGGATCTAGTGTAACCCCACACCAGCAATTTAAGCCTTTCTGGCTTATTTCAGCCCCAGGTTGGTGTCTTGGTAGTGTCCAAGTGCTGAAGTGGCCCTTCACCCAGCGGGAGATGTGAAGGAGGGCACCAGCTTGCTGGCACCATGAGCAGGGGAAGTTGGTATGGGCTGAGTGAAAAACAACGTGATTGCCTTCCCTTCTCTGAGTATCCCAGCATGGGAATGGGAGGCAGGAGGGAAAGGAGGGCACTCTGGACACTATTTATCCTCTGACTTTTTTTTTTTTTGTGCAAGGGGAACTATGCCTGCTGGTGGAAAATTGCATCCAGGAGCACACATCTTCCCTGCACACAGCACACACTTCTTTTGTCTCCCAGCCACACCAACATCCTTTAGTTTTCTGTCATGTGAGAGTCACTTACAAATCCTGTGAGATACTGAGCATCACCTGCAGGATCCCCTATGAGTCTGAAGCACCTCAGAAAGGTATTAGGCAAAAGAAAACCAAAAAATACCCCATTAAATAGACAAAAAAACCCTCACAAAAAAAAAAAAAAAAAAAAAAAAAAGAGAAAAGGGAAAAGGGAAAGGAAAAAAAACCACCCACCTCTCCCTATCAAAGCAGTTTTACAGAGCTTTGGAAACAGCAAGACTAAATAAATATTGAGTGAGAAGGAAAAAAGCCAGTATTGCATCAAATACTTGCCCCAGGTCCTACAACAGCAAAAATGAGGTGACATGCAGCCATACATGAGTGGACAACATGTCAGCTGCACAGAGGGTCTCTTCATCGTCACACATGTCCCCTAACTGGCAGTTTACCCCTTCAGACACAATGTTAAGAGACACAGGAAGAATGTTCTCTTTTTGAAAAGTGTCACATAAAGTAGCTTACCAGCCTGGTTGGCAGAAAATCATATTTTCTGATATCTGATGTCACATTTTATTAGATTTAGGATACTATTATCCTACTTACTTAGGGGTTTAAAAGTATCCTTTTTATAGCTAATGCCACAGGTAGAATGTTAAACTATAGACATTTTGCAATAAAGGACTAGACTGTTCCTCCTACACATCTGGTATTTTTTGCCCCAAACGATGCAATAGCTGTTCAGTATTTTTTATCCTTTTTCTTTTTGTATCCTTGCACATTTGTCCTCAGTTCATCCACTAAAGTATGAGTGAATCTGGTTAGAGTCTGCAGAACTCTGGAGCTGTAATTTGTAACTCTTTCAGTGTATTTTAGTGAGCTATGACTATTTATATGCTTAAAATGGTTTAATCTTAACTCCAGAGCTCAGAGCAGTTGTCCTTTCAGTTCAAACAATGGCATTTGCTATAGTGCTTGGCAGCAGTTTCCACCTGCTAGTAAATAAAATTCACAGTATACATATTTCAATGCCTGGAATTATATCAGTCCTGAATCATCCCTTTGCAATTATGTAGGATGTTTTATCTTGATTTCAGTTATCAGGGGACTTTCAAACTAAGCCTTTTATTGAATCAAAGTTTCTTAAAAGTCTTCAAGCAAAATTTTGACTAGTGGTAATTGAGTTTTTGAATTGACAGAGGTTTCACGTTTTGGAAATTTTCATTTAATTAATATTGTTTTCCGAATATAGTCATGCCCCTATTTAAGCAGCAAAATCTCTGTGTGTTTAAGGGCAGACTTTGATTCATACCATCAAGTACATTAATGATTGTCATCAAAGAACTTCTGCTCTGTTCTAGAGGAAAGATTATTTGATTGGGTGGCATTTCTCTTACTGCGTACCTGAGAATTAGCCTTGCCCACCATTAAAATAGCAATACACCTCTTCTGTATCAGTGTTCCAACGTTTAGTGATTAAACCGTAGATTTTTATCCCCAATTGGTCTCTACATCTTTAGTTACTTATCTGAGCAATAATATATTGACAGTAAAATGTTGCTGACAGGTGTCCAGCTGGAGAGCAGACTCTTGGAGAATGGGAGGAAGCAAGCAGAAAAATCCCCAAATATCTGGCACTCTTGCCTTGTTCACACAGCCCTGCTTCAGTTGTAGCTGTTGGGAGAATGAAGAGACCAGAAAAGAGAATGCTGATCAAATATTAATATTTACTAATAGTCAATAGCATGAGTTTGACAGGGGTTTTTCAGCATTCTTTACATAAAAAAATGAAACAACTCCACAGGAACTCAGGAGTAGGATTCAATTACTGATAAAGGAAAAATGCATTTTAAAGTGTATGTTATTAGCTGCTGTAGGCTTTAAAATAAAATACCCAGCAGACAGTGTGATGCTCTTAGTAAGGAGAAAGGACAAGATGCCAATATCACTCTCTCTTTAATGTTTTACAGAGCTTTCTCCAAACAGCAAAAATTCTCATTCCACAGATCGGAAACACTTAGGTCGAGAAATTTATGTATAAAATAAGACACCTTCAAAGAAAATTTAGGTATGACTTTAAGGGCTCTGCAGCTGAGTGGAAAAGTCCTTCTCACCACCAAACTAAACCAACAAGCCTGTGTGCTCTGGGAGCCACTGCCCTGGATCAGCTTTGGTCTGATGGCTGAAATGCACTGGCGATTATTGAAGATCTCAAGGCACATTTTGCAGAAGGGAGGACACTAGCTTCAATTCCCTTGGCAGAACAAAATATATTTCCCTGGTTTTTGTTGGGCAAGTCTCCTAAAGAAACCTGCTAGGTGACACCAGGTCACTCCCTAAAGCAGGGGCACTTTTGTGAGAAATTTCCAAACAGACACCTTTTATGCAATTTATACTCCTTTAGAATAAAAGACACATTTGAACAAGATCAGCACGAAGACTGCTGCATAAAACCCCTCTGTGGGGCTTTGATAAACCACAGAATCACTCTGTGCTTTATTAGGAGAGTGTAGGAATTCATGGACTTTATTTTAATTTTTCCTACTCTCTTTCACCGTTTATCATTCCTTGGGGTAATTCCATTAAGAAACTATCACCTGCACTGAAAATACATTTTTTCCTCTCTTAAGAGTGATGTGTCAAACCAATAAATCAACTGTGCTACTTATGTTTATCACTCACCATTACAAATATATTTTCAACTTTTAAAAGTAAAATACTTTACTGTATTTTGTAAAATTATTCACCAAACACAGGGTGACACACAGTCAGGGGCTCCGTTTCTTTCCTTTTTTTTTTTTTTTCACTCTGGATTTAAAGTTTTTCCACCTTTGCTGAGAGTAATTTTGACATTTCTGTAAATTATTTCTCCAAATCACTCTATCTCTTGTATTGAAAAGAAAGGTAGCCAGCTTCATGTTTAGCTCTACAACTGACCTTTAGGACTGGTCTCCTTAGTGTACATTTTAGTAGGCATAATTGTGTTGAAATATGAATTAATTTGGCAGTGGTCTTCCCTGCATACACTGGATTATTTTAAGAAGATGAATATAACCTTCAGCTGTGTTCTGTGGAGGTTTTATTCCAGAGCCTTTCACTGTGATTTGGGATTGAAAGCTTACCAATATTTGAAGAATGCCATTGAGCACTAGGCTGTATTTGTTTGTCTCCTGAACTCATTCAATTAAGAAAATAATCCATTATGGAAAATCTTGATTAAAAGTTGGCTTATTCTCCCATTTGATTAAAATTCAGCATTACACTGAATCAATTGTTCAGTACTTCTGTGAAGCCTGCATCAACTGCAGGCAGAAGACAAATTGCTCTGTTGCTCTTGCATCTTAGTCACCTTTTCTGTCCTCTGATTTTAAAATCTACTGGAGAACAATAAACATGCTCTAATATTGTGGTTTCATTTGGTCCTTGACCCTGTTCCATGTTAGGGGGTGACAGCCCAAGGGGACTTGGGAGTGGGAGGATTTTCTTGGCCAGAGGCTTTAGCTCCACAATCCTTATCCTGTCCCAGGATGGAGACTGTGGCACAGCTTATTCCTACCATAAACTTCATGGGTTTCTTAGCCTTCTGAGCCCTGAATAAAATCTTCAGGATTTAGTCCTTTGCATATTTCCACAATGACATCAGCAAACAAGGCTAATCTCGCCTGCCAACAAAGTGTTTTTATAACTCCATGCTAAATCCCTAATTAAAATCGCCACCTCGAAAACTCTGCAACAAACAAAGCAGCTGAGGCTGGGCTGCAACCTGACAGCTGTGGGACTGGAGAGGACAGGCTCTTTATCCCAAAACTTACCTCAAAGTCATCTCTTTCTCCTTCTATGTGCTCAGCTCTGGACGCAGTAACTCTGCAACCAGAGTTGCTGTATGATTTCAGTGGGTGAAGAGCCGGTCTTGGCCAAATCCGTGGCAAACTTGTGCTGATTTCAATGAAGTCAGGCTGTGGCTTCAGATGTGACATCAAAAAAAAACCAGTCATTAAATACTAGTACGTTTGCTTTCCAGTGTATTTTCATTTCCAGTTTCCCTGTTCTTTGGCAAATGTGACAGCAATTAGGAATCTTTAATCAAGAAGATTTTCAGAGATAAACCAGCGGTTTAAACCATACTAGCATGGTCCTCAATCAAACCTTAATGGAGAAGCTTTCCCAATTTATTCTTACACTAAGACTAATTCTTTTTATTATTTCTGTAAATAAAATTTCCATTTTCCCTGTTTTTCACACAGTGTGGATTTTGCTAAATATAATTGAATTCTAATATTGAACCAACTAACTTCCAACATTACAACTCTACCACCAGGATTGATTTTTTAATTTTTTTGCTGCTTTATGGGTTTTCCCCAGGCTGAGTATATTACCAGCAAACCATAATGTTAGCTATCAGAACAGTGGTTTGTCTTATTATTTGATGAGGACACAAGAGAGAATAATTGACATAAGCACTGAAAAAGATCTTTGCCTGCTTCAAAATTTTAATGCTTAGTGTCTTCACTGGCAAAGAGATGTTTAAAAAGTGACTTCAGAAACAGCCCAAAAAAATGGAAGAAAAAGCAGCCTTAGGACATATTGGGCATGGATTTCTTGAGTTTAATATTACTTCCAGTTAGAATTATTAACTGGCATCAAATATTTTCAAAATTTAGAGAAACCCTATCTTGTTACCTGGCTGAGAGGCTGAGAGGTGAGAGTGAAATCAATGTGCATAAATAATGTGGGCAGGTGAAGCTAAGCCCACTGGAAATAGGATAGTTACTAAAATAACTCTCAGGTCAGTATTTGTGATGAAAATAGTCAAGATTTATGGCAAAGTAATTCAATCAAATAATCTGAAGCAGGTCAGAAGCATTTCATTCTAATGCAGTATTTTAAAATCTGTAGACATTGTGCAATTAAATGAAAAGCAAAAGCAAGCCATAGATTGTTGCTGAAGAGAATAGAATAAAATAAAAAGAAAAAGCAAAAGAAAATGTCAGCTGGAGAAGATCTCATTTTGGAAACCTACAATATGTTGATTGATAGGACTAGCATTTTTCAAGCTCTGTCACAGCTGAAGTATAAAGCTGTCAGTGCATATGATAATGATGGATGCTCTAAAACATGCAAATAGCATGAAAAATCATTTCTCACATAATTTTGGAAGATGAGAGGAGTTGTGAACCGAGGGGAGAGGGGAGAGTAGGTCAAGCTTAACATTCAGCCAAGAGGAAGAGGCGGCCGCCTCGCCACTGCTGGAGTTGTTAATTACTATGCAAGTGAAACAATGAGTTATGCTGGCCCTCTGCAAGTTTTCCCACAGAATTTTGATTGTGGCCAGTGGAGGGGGAGAGGCAGAGCCGCAGCTCTGGAGCTGAGCACAATAGGGAGCTCCTCCGGAACAAATCCGCGCTGAAGGAAAGCTGCTCCAGGGGCTCCCGTGTTCTCGGGAATGTGCTGCTTTAAGAACGTCCTGTGCATTTCAGAGGTGACATTTACAGTACACCATCAATATTGGGGGTGTTTCAGTTAATTAGCCATTTTGTTTAACACTGAAGTACAGTAAAACCCAATGCAAGTGTTAAGAATGTAAACGAGCACCATGCCCAGGCTGATCCAGCTCCAAGCAATGAACTATCACACTCTGCCCCCATATTTATGGTGCTTTTTATTTTCTGGACCGAGCAGAGGTTGCTCATGCTTCCAGATGTTTCACCTGTTGGGCATATGTATGTGATGGCATGTGCCAAAGTTCTCGAGAAGCAACAAAGCTGTAGGTGCAACCTCAAATTTTCTGGATTTATTTTCATTCATTTTGTAATTTTGAGGAAAATCATATTTGGAAACCAACTCTAGTGAAAAACAAATATACATTAAGTCTGGTTTTGTGGTTTTTTTCTTTCTTAGTTATAATTATGCACCTTGCAGCATCTAAACTGAGGAATGAGAAATTTTATATGTCCATGCATGACATATGAAATAAAGTATTATTTATATAAAGTGCCCTGCTTGGGCACCATGAAATGGTAAAGACTACCCAACTCACAACATTTGGTATTCAAACCCCCCTTATTCCTCAGTCCTTATTCCATATTAACTTTTGACTATGCCTTATTTTCAAAACTCTGCTTCACTCAGCACAGGTCTACACACTGGATCTTCTCTCTACTGGATCTTTTTGATTACTTTATCCCACCAAAAATGCCAGCTTCATATGAGCCCACCTGGGTGTTTCCAAGTCTACCTCCATGGTTGCCTTTAAGTTTTTCTTCAATCTTAGGGTTCCTGATAGCATCTTCTTATCATTCCAGTCCCTTCTAAACAGAGACCATTTGATATCAGGCCTTTTCATGTGTCTGTATCTTTCCAAAGATCATGTCCATCTCAAATTTGACAATATGGATATTAATAAAACTTTTTTAAAAATGCCATCCTAAATCTTTCACTAAATGGTTTGCATTCAGGCTATCTGTACCTGTGTTAGACTGCAAGCTCTTGGAGGCAAAGACCTCCTCTGTTCCTGGTGTGCATACTGCTGAACACGCTGTCACACTCCACAAATTACAAATAATGAGCAATGGTGATGGACCTTATTTTCTACTGCCTTCCATCTTATTGCTATTTACCTTTGCACAAAAAAAGTGTCAAAGAGGTGACATTAGCAAGGGCTGTGGTTCCTCAGCAGCTCAGCATGTTTTAAGTTGAAGCCTCATTCATAAAAGAGGACAATAACCAGAACACTTCAGAAAATTTTTTCTAAACATTTTACTGACTTACAAATTGAATTTCTGATTGATTTCCAAAACGATCCATTCCATACTTCATTTTGCTAAATATTGGTACAGTTTCTGCATAATCAGGCTCTGGTCTTGCTGTTTCAAACAGCTTTGTAGCAGGTAATTCATGAAAGCAAGGTTTTAAATGAATCTGTGAATCTTGTTCTGAATTTTTTTCCCCCCATTGGATTTCATCTTCATTTCACACTTGGAGCAATAGCTCATATTTGTGTCCAGATATTCAAAATGCTTTGTATTTGTTATTCAGCGGAATTATGCTCTTTTGGACTTGTTCAATTTCACGTTTAAAATGAATATTAAGTCACTGTTGCTGATGATGAGCTCACATCTCTCCTTATTCACTGTTACTGTTAAATTAGGAGGGTCCAAAGGCAGGTGAGGTGAAACAGAAATTTAACAGAAGTTCTGGAAATCAATGTGTATCTAAACTAGTCATGGCCCAAAGGTGCCGTACTGGACTTAGACCAGCTCAAATAATACCTACACAGGGCAGATTAGGGAGACTTTTCCTCTTGCCACAATCAAAATGCATGTAACAAAAATGACTGGGTATTCCCAGGAGCCTGAAGTGAGGCAACTCCCCAGAAAGCAGATGCAAGGACTGCCCAGCATCTCAATTACCAGGCTGGGTTTACAGACCAGAGATGAGAAACACTATGGCCAAGTGAAAAAAAAAAAATCCCAGTCATCTAAAACC
This sequence comes from Corvus kubaryi, assembly GCF_017639235.1. Classification (NCBI taxonomy): domain Eukaryota; kingdom Metazoa; phylum Chordata; class Aves; order Passeriformes; family Corvidae; genus Corvus; species Corvus kubaryi. The sequence goes on along the minus strand of NW_024582063.1, from coordinate 6,827,147 downwards.
TGGACCCCAGCCAATTTTTCCCAATAATGGTAGGTGACAGGCCAGAGCTGATCCAATGTGCATTTTAATTGGTGGCAAACTCAAGTAACAAGCCATTACTGCTCATCTGTCAAAGAAGGAAAAAAAAAAGCCCAAACATGTAGCAATGTCTTTATTTTATTATTAGACTGTGTACTCATATATTTTTATGTAAATTGTTTGAAGGTCTCTGGCATCTAGCAGGAACAGAAAGGGGATTTTCCTCTACTAATTACCTAATATGTACATCTCCAAAAGAGACACGAATAGGAAAAGATAACATCTCTGTGAACTGATGGAGTGAAGGAGACCCCGAGTCACACTTAAAGCAGCCTGATAAATTGATCAGTGATGGCCCACGTAGGTAAAAGTTCTCAGAAGAGAAATGGCAACTTTGTGTAGTGATGCTTTTTCTTCTCTTAAATACTGTGAAAATGTGAAATAGCCCAACACAGGCTCCTCAGAGCAAGAGCTTGCCACTGATTTGGGAAAGCTCCCTTCTTCTTTTGAACATCTTCCCAAGACTTTAACTGCTTTCATTCAGATTTTACTGTAAAGCATGCAAAGTGAGCACTAAGACTCATAACACCCTCCATTACCATACAAAGCACCTTCTCCCTCTTGGTTTTGTTTGATTTTTTTTTTTTAATCTCGATATTAACAAAATAAACCTGATCAGTCTGAAGGGGATGGGGAGAAGATTGCACTGTTTAAGGGCAGGCTTTTGAAACCAAAAGGACTCTAACCAATTTCTTATGACCGAGAGGTGGGTACAGTTTCATGTGTTGCAGGATATTCATGTGCTGCTCAGGAGAGCACAGATTGCATTCCATCAAAGGCAATTTTTCAGAGGTTGTCCCTCCTTTTGCTTTCCACGAAAATGAATCTATACCATTTACATGGAACACTTAACCTTCAGACTGTCCTTACTACAGCAACACTACTCCTATTGCAGATACATGTTTACTTAGACAAATCTAATTTACCCTTTGTTAATGTGTGCTGTCTTTACTTGCTATATTACATTAAAGTAGAAATAGAGTTACAAAAAAATTATCTTGCTTAAAATCATTCATAAGCTTTCATCAAGGGAATAAATTTACCAATTTCCCTCTTAGTTTATAACCATCCACTGTACTAACTTGACCTTTACCTAAACAGGGCTATAATTGCAGTTAAGATTATGTAATTTACAATAACAACAAAAAATTACTTTTGAGGAACTGCTGCTGGCCATGAATGTCTCACAGCCATTAAATGCATCATTCATCTTGAGAAGAAAATTATTCTTATCCACGTCGACATTTTTAGCATAAACTGTAGTACTCTCTGTTGGCACTTTTTTACGTACCCATTAATCTCAATAGTAAAGCATAAGTCTCACCCACCTATTCTCTGAAGTTTGGATGTCACTACTGTGTACAATAAAAATTGTATATTCATGAACTCCATTTGTTTTATGTCCTTCTCTCTGTCAAAGTCTCCCAAGCAGCATATGCTTTGCTCTGTGGAGAATAAAATCAAATTTGTCTGTCTTGTCATATTGTCATCAAAGTGATACTATCACAATTAGATTAACATTTTGTGAAGGAGCTGAAGGGAGGGAAAGGAAATAGGAACAAATTATAGAGAGTACCAGTTAACCCTTTCTCCAGCATAAAGCCCCCTTTGAGTGGTACCTGACGGTAAAGAAAGCAGCCAGGATCCAAAACAAGCGACCCTGTCCAGCCCCTGCCGCCCTCCTCGGGGTCAGCGAGGTTACTCCTCAGCCCTGCAAGGTACGAGGTCATCCAGAGGGCCGTCAGAGCTGCTGAGAAGAAGCATTGTTGGGAGTGGAGCTCTTCCCAGGCTCTTTGAGCAGACGAGTGACAAGCGAGTGTGCAGCCCTGGTGTGTGTGGGGCCGGCTGGGAGCACACCAGGACACCCGCCCCGGCAGCACGCCAAGCCCTCGGGATGCTCCGGGGCCAGCACGGCACCACGGGCACCCCTGATGCCGGCAAAATAGGAGTCTGGGAGCACAGCAAAAGGAGAAACCTGTTCTCTTTTTTTCCAGGATTTCTTCAGTTCTACTTTCAGGTTATTCATTTGTTAAGCAAAAAAATAAAAAAAGTGAATTGGTGATTTTGTCAGAGAAAGAGACAAAGAGCAGCCTGTTGTGCAGAGGTGAAGAAAAAGTGTCTCTAAACTTACTGGCACTGTGCAGTTGCATTTCCCCATCCACTTCCAGTGTACAGGCAAGATCCATGCAATAAATTATGCCTGTGCAGGACAAAGATATGTATCTGTACAACTTATCTTCTTATTACAACTGCATCATCTGCACATTGATCTCCCTCCCTGGGGATTAATTCTAACATGAGCTGTTTCTGATACTTATTCTTCAGGACAGGCCTGCCAAGGATGTATTTTCTCTTCATTCTCCTGTATGTGAAGTGACCCACCAGAATGATAAATTCAACTGCCCAGCACACATGTCACAGCACACCTAATCTATCTTAGAATTTCTGTGGAAGTTATCAGCTCTTCAGAGTGGGAATATTTTCTGTAAAGTCAGATGTTGTAATTACCATAACTTACAATTTACAATACTTTCAACAAAGAAAATAAAATTAAATTTTTTAAAAAGGACCCAAAGTAGCTTGCACAGCTCCATGCCATGCAAGACATTATGCCATTATGGCATCTCTCACTAACAGAAACCAAGGTTGCCCATATCTCTGGGAAAAAAATTCTGTTCTCTCTAGTCAAATAGATTCTTTTTTCCTAGCCCTGTACAGTTTTAATTGTGCAAGGATTTAAGGACATCACCTCTTTTGTGTAAGAGAAAACTGGAAAATCACCTAGAACTGAGTTTTATGTGCCATGAAGCTTGGACATGCTACCAAATAATATGAGAGCAAACTGTACATGCCGAGAGAGAGAGAGAGCAAATATTTTTTGTCCTGTATTTTTTAAAATCTGGATTGTTTGAAGAGGGGGTCACAGGGCAGAGTGCTGTGGACAGAATGTTGGGAAAAGGAGGGAGAATGTACACCAAAGGGGTGATAAAGTAATGAATAGCAGTGCAAACAGAAGAGGCAGTGGGGAAGGAACAGGCAGAACAGTACGCTGAGCAGAACAGTATTACATTTACAAAAAAAATGATAAGGTCAAAGAGGAGGAGAAGAAACTTTGACTTTGAGATTTTGCCAAGAGGCAGCTTTTGGTAATCAAGGCAATTCCAGCAGAGCACAGAAATGAAAGCCAACTGGAAAAGATTCATTAGAGTTTAAGTAACTTAAGGAAGTGGTGACAGACTGCCTGTCGGCTTAATTTGGAAGCAAAGGAAATGTGGGAAGGCAAGCAGGAATGGGGGATGAGTTTGCAAGATGCCTCTTTCTTCATCTTGGCCATGGAAAGAAGCTAGAAGACAGTGAGAGGCACTGGAAGAAAATAAGCAAAAGGCAACATCTCACAGAACAGCGATGTCCATCCTGTGCAGAAACTGTCCATTTCAATGTGAGAAAGGAAAACAGAAATTTAAACTCTCTTCTATGATAACCTGCTCTTTCTCTGGCTTCACAGCATTGCTCACCCCTGCCCGAATGCAGAAAGAAGTTTTGCTGCTGTTTCAGACACAAGTCCTGTGGACTGATCCCATGAGTGCCCTCAACTCTTGCTGAAGTCAATGGGAGTTAAGGGCGTTCAGCACTTTCCAGGGTCAGGCCATGTATCACTTAAAAATAACTCACCAACATTAAACATCATTAAAGAAACTAATGCTCATTAACTAGCAATAGACCACTGGGAAAGGATCAATAGTTGTCTCTGAAATCATCTTACCTATTACAGTATATGCATACTCTACCTAATGACAGTGAGGGATGGTGACACTGAATGATAGGTCACTGATAACAGTGAATGGGAAGGACTGCTTCTTAATTAATCAGGACAGTATTAGCAAAGAATTCCACTTAACAGGGATACATTTGGGGCCTAACCAGGTGATTAGGAGGAATGATGTGCTGACCCTTAGTGAAAAAAGTGGCAGCATAAGAAGAAATGCAAAGAACACCCTTTTCATTCTTCTGGTTTTCTTCAGAACAGAGTGCTTTATTTCACCTCACACTTTTCAAGGCATTGCTTTTCTTTAATCAGCTCTTAATAACTGGAGTAAATTCATAACCAGCCAGGCTGATTCTGAGCCTGCCAGTGGAAAGGGTTGTGTGGTGAGGCACCAACATGATGTTCTGTCTGAACTGAATGGCTCTTGTTCTGCAGCTCTTGCTTAGGGAAAGCTGCTACCGTGTTTGACTGGAATTGTGGTTTGCCCTGATGGGACTTGGAGGCCATTATTTGGCAGAGTGCAAACAGGACAGGCTTGCATGCCATGTATGGAGATTATGAGCACTGTTTCCTTTTTCTGATCAGATCTGGATTCCCTTCCCTACAGGATCTGCATATGGGAAATCACAGAGACCTCCAAGTGCAGAACACTTTTTGCAGCCTTCAAGAGATTGTCTCTTGGCCTTTTTAAGTAAAAAAATAAAAGCAGCGCAATCTTATCTGCATTCCACCGGTACCTAACGACCCTCCCCATCTGACTGAATTTACTGTAATCCCTATAAACCTAAATCTCAAAGAATTCCAATGCCTTGCACATCTCTCCTGTTCCAATTTATGAGAACTTGGTAATGTGCCATCTGGATGTTTCACTGCTACTGAGATGCATGTTCAGCCCTCAGTGGAAGCCAAAAGGAGAAAGAAAAGAAAATGCAGGGGAAGGAGCAGATCTGGCTTCAAGGAACAAGTGTCATGAACTCACACAGATAAAAACTACATTTCAAAAAAATCAGTCTTAACTTGCATGATCGGCACATACACAGCTGATAACCCAGGGTCTCAACCTAAGGACATTAGCAGCATTACAGGGCACTCCTTACACAAGGACAAAATGTTCTTGAGCAATTTCTGCAATGTGTTAGACACAAACAGGTTTTTCCTCAAAACTGAAGTCATGTCAGGCTTCTTGCTTCACCTCTTTTAATTTTCCCTGAACAAACGTATTTATTGTGGTGGTTTCAAGCAAATCTCCAGTTCACACACTTTTCCTGTGAGACAACAAAGGGCTTACTGGAGAGAGCTTTTAGGCTGATTGGCTGATCTACACCCAGACCATCAAAGGTCTGAGGCCTATTTTACTCTGAAAAAAAAAAAGCCTAGCTCTGATTTTATTCCTTTTATTAAGCTACTTAAACAAAAATAACATTGAAAACTGTATGTCAGTGAAGTCATAATTACTAACCTATGAAAAGAGCAATTCATCTGTCAGCCTGGATCACATCAACAAGTTAGACACAGTACTGGGAAGCATATTAGATCACAAAATAAGTTAAATCATCCTATTAATACCAAAATAATCAATCCTAACACAATCTTAGACAGATTTGCTAATTCATCCTAAAGAGGATATTAAGAAGGCAGCTGTTCATTCATTACATGTACCAATTACAGAGTATCTTAATGTTGAAACAAAATCATCTTCTAACATCTGATCCATGTCCCTGGCACCACTGAGAAGGTTTCTCTTCAAACACTTGCTCTTCCTGCTCATGGGTGAGCAAACCCTGATCTCCCAGAATCCAGGGTTACTGGGATGGAGATGCTCACATCACTGTCTATCAGTCTCCTGTTGGCCAGAAGGTACAGAAAGAGGAAAGTTTCAGGCTGCTCACTGAAGGCATGATCCTTTTTCCAAAATTTAATTTGACAGAGGAACTATCTCATTAATATTTCCTTCATGAATGCAAGGCTGGTGCTCACACCCTCAATTCACAGTTCACAACAGAGACTTCTCCACAAGGTGAGGAAAAAGCTGTTTTGTGACAGCAGCTGAGTGACTCTCCCAGCCACTGTTGCCTCCCTGTTCTCTTGCAGCACCGAAACCACAGAACCTCTTAGCCCTGTGTGTTCCTGTACACAGCCAAGAGACTCATTGAGTGCATGGCTGGCCAGTCTCTGCCTCTTTGTCAGTGCTGAGCACAGGACCAGTGGGGCACTGCTGGCCAGAGGAAGAGTTTGGAACCACAAACACCAAGTCTGCCTTCTTTCCTTCCCCGCTCCTCTCTTCCCTCCTGGGCCAGCCATGGCAGAGACACCTTCTGCAGTCCTGGGGAGCTCGGGGCAGGCAGGGCAGGGCAAGGAGAGAACTCCTGCAACTCCTCTCTGGGCTGAAGGAGACACTGAGAGGCTGTACAGGGAAAAAACCTAGGGAGATATTCTGACAGTGCCAGGCAAGGTGGGCTTTAGCTACAGTCATTAGTACTCCGGGTAGCCATGATTTCTTGTTCCATCAGTCTGGTACCCTGCATAGCTGCCTTCATGGTCTGTGCCAAAAGCTGGATGTGTCTCAAAATAGGGAGTTCAAATGGGTTAGGAAGGCTCCCTGTAAGTGAAAGATAATTTTAGAAAAGAAAATTATTACATTAAAATTTAACTGAAAGATGTAGTCACAAACTTTTTAACTTCTCCTCTTTTCTCGGAGGAGAGTTGCAAGTTAACATATGACAGGTCCCATGAAGTTTTCTTCTGGGTTCATAAGGAGGCTGAAGACTGATTATCTGACTTCTCCTCACACATCCATATTGGAGACTCTGAATGAGCAGTTTTCCCTGGCACTACCCTGCTTGTTCTCACCCCTCCAAGAATTTCATCCAGATGAGACACAAAGTGCACTATGTTCAGTACAGAACATGTTCCTCTTGGACCAACTTGTGAAAACATCATTGTAGTGAGTTATTTAAAAATAGTTGGCATCTTGAGGACTGTGGAGTCTTCAAGTCTGACCTTCCCTTTGCCAAACACAAAAAAAAAAAAGAAAAATATGATTACAAGATCATTATGGGTCTTTTATTTATTTTAATGAGTTTTGGACAACTTTATATCAGCAATCCAAAAAACGTATACAAATAGATTAAAAACAGTAGCTTTATTACTCAGAGAATTCTCTAAGCACAAAACTGTTGGGGAACCCTCCCCACTTTGCTGGGGGTGGAAAAGAAGTGTACATCAAAGCCCATGAGATTCACCATGACAGAGAAAACAATTAAGGTTCATCAAGATTCAGTACTGGCAAAGTGCTCAGCTAAGACAGCACTGCTTTCCTGCCCTTTTCGTTAAATAGAGCACAGAAGCAACTGAAGCAGGACCAAGGCATTGTGAGGAGTGGGAAGGATCCTTTGGACCTATGCAGTGGGAGCTGGAAAATCAGATTTTTTAATGACAGCTATTATCAGTGGTACTTTCTCCATTGCACAAATGAGCCAAAGGAACGTGCCAAAACTAAGCAGGCTGCCTAAAAAAGAGGAAACATCAGACTTCCAAAGTTCCAGTTCCCACATTGATTTTTACCTACCTAGGATCCTTAATGTCCAGTGACTGAGCCCTCACAACTGCCCTGGTGACTCTAAATCACAGCATTCAGGAACAGTCTGCCACACTCCTCCTCACTCTGTCAAGGCTTAGCAAAAAAAAAATTAATAAAACCACTTTAATTTCTTTCTGTGGCTTCTTGATCTCATGAAAAGCAGTTCAACACCTACAGAATACCTTCCCTAAGGAGATAACTGTACAAGCAAAGTTCAAGTATCCCATCATTGATTGCATGTGTTTCATACTAAGCTCCTTCCACTATAATGCACTTTCTACAATAGCTGATAGATTTTTCCAGTCTTCCTCTGGGAGTCCTAAATGACTTTGCTAGAGAATTGTAAAAGCTCTTTTTCCTTCACTGACAAAACTCAGTTCCTGAATGGAATGTTTGAAAATCTTTAAAGATACTTTTTAATACATGTTGAGTCTTTTAAAGCAAGGAAATAGTGCAAACAGTAGAACTCAGGTGGTGGTACAAGAACATGCTAAATTGCTCTGGCAGTTTGATTTTCTAACCTCATGATACCACAGGTTGTGTAAATCCAAATCAAAATTCTCTGTGTACACTCTTATCAACCACTGTGTTTATTCTGATGCAGAGGCCTTCATTCCAGCAAGCATCTCTGTCCAGAAAAGTATTGACATTAGTGCTTAAATTTGAATGTACATCCCATTCAGTAGGTTGTAAAGGACATTTAAGCACCTGTATGCCTAAAAAGAGTGACAGAGGGCATATCTGAGTCAGAATTTTATGAATGTTCCCTGAAGGTTATAAAAGATCAAATGGTTAGATTGACTTGGCATTGTATTGCAGTGACTTTGTACAATGTTTGGGAAAATGAAACCATTAATGAGATATCAGCTGAATATTTTTTCATTGACACTCTGGGTAATAAAATGTGAAATGTTTTATTTCCCCAAATGAGGTCAGTACACAAGTGGATAATTGCCTGAAACAATATAATTTTTATTTAACTTGTTTAATTGTCTAGGTAACTTGTTTGTTCAAAATAAATATGCAGTTAAAAAAAAAAAAAAGCTGTGGTTGGACTCATAAGAAGCCCTTCCTTTATGATTAACACTGCAGTCCCTGCTGGCAATCCTCTGGTGGCTGGATTTAACAAACACATAACCAAAAGTGGCTGCTCCTGTGCAGAGTTTTCAGTTTAAATAATCCAGAATTACGCGACAGCCCTCTTCTCTAACAGCTTTCTCTCTGGCAATGCAGAGCAGATTCATATTAGTTCCTTATATTTGTACTTATCTGTGCATTTATCCCTTCTTTTGCCATCTGTCATAGAACTAGCTGAAAAATTGAATGTTTTAATCCTATTTTGTTAACTATTTAGCATTACTTATATATGGGAACACCCCCTCCCCCCCCAATTATTCTATATACAAATCATAGGGGACTAGGCAGACTCCTGAAAATATTGAAATAAACTTCTTTACAAGTATACCAATAAAACTGGCAACTAGCTACAGCGTGGTATTTTTTCCATCTTTGGTACTAAATTCAGATTTCTGGATTTCTTCTGCCAAAAAGAGAGCAGAGTTTGCATCTTAATTCTTTGGCATTTGATTGCCAAGCTCTCCACTTGGAACTCTCCACTTGAATTCTCAGCTGGAAGCACGTGTAACATCTGTGTGCAGACTTGGCAGGAGGAGCCCAACACACTGGGCAGTACATGAGTCCTCTTCACCATCTTGCAGGATTAGATCTGTATCCCAAGATCTGACACAATTCAGAGCAGAGAGGTTGCCAGATCCACATTCATACTCAAGTAAGTGTCTGGCTTTTCAGGAGCTGCCAAGAAAAGATCCCTGGCTTCTTTTTTCAGCCAACCCCAAATTTATGCCAGCCACCATAAAGGGGTGAGAGCCCTCGCTAGCATACATGTGTTTGAGGAGTTGTACTGATGTTACAGTAGCTCCACCAATTGCTCCAGTCGAGGCTCTTGCCCAAAGCACTTCAGAGTGCTGAAGCCTTGAAATTCATAGCTCTGTTTTCCTTTAGCAGGGTTTTCAATCCCTCGTTTTAGTAAAATAAGTGTCACTCCAAGCCTGGATCATGTTCCAATAATTCTCACAATAGTGGACACGGTAAGGAAGCAGTGGATATTCTGCCATGTGGAACAATTATATCATACACAATCAAACAGGAAAGAAAAGGGAAAAGAAAGCAACTAAATCAACACACTGTGCATCCATTCATTTTACCGTGTCATTTAGCATATGGTCACTCATGTGATCAAGACAGTAACTGGCATTTTTCCCAGTTAATTCACCTCTTTTCTCTTTGTCCTCTGTTGTAGCACCAGTCTTTCAGCAAGATTTCAAGTTCCAATCCCCTTGGAGAATGAATGGTCCTTATTAAGTGTCTGGAAAAAACCAGCAATTTATTAGTGCATTGAGACTAATTATAGCTCTACCTTAATCAAATAAAGGATCACAATAAAAAGGCCCAAACACCTCACTTGAAATCGACTTAAATGTTTTTTATTTCTCTGTCTCTCCCTCTTTATATAAATTGCCAATAGAATTAAGTCCTATAGCTGTAACAGCTGTCTAAGTAATTCCTAAAAAAATAAGTTGGTTTTTTTTTTTCTGAGGTTTGGTGGTTGCAGTGATGTGAACTGACTAATACTTTACAGAGCTTAGCTGTGAATCATTCACTGCAAATAAAAGGCAAGACACGCAAATGTTCCTATGCGTGTTCTTCTCAATTATATTTCTGAGGACGTCCACTTGATTTTGATATCCATTCAGCATTACATATCTGAAGTCTAGACAAGGGAAGTCTAGACATTCATAGTGCCCTGTCATGTTTTTTTACACTATTTCTGAATTCAGATGCACCTTTGAAACACAGAAGGCTATTATGCTCATTAAAAGCTGGATTCTATGTTGATGCAAATACATTTAGCTGTCACTGATACCCATTGCATGAACAGAATTTTCTGAAGGCAACTGTGTTATACAGAGGGGTACGATGGGAAATCCAAACTGAAGTGCAGGCAGGCAAACCCTGTTTTTGTGGAAAATATCAAGAATAATGAATAGTTCCCAATCTGTGTACACCCAGGTGGTTTAAAGTCTTTGAAGAATAGGGAGAACACTGATATTCAAGTACCTTTTTTCCCCCCTTCCTTTATATTGTTTCATTACCTGGTAATAAATTAGTAAAGGTAGGAGACTTTGTTTACACACCTGAAGTCCAGGAGGATGGCAATTCCCAGAGCTACATTCTACCTGAAATGTTCAAGGACATGCAGCTGACACAGTGGGCCTCTGACTGTAAGACAGACAGCTCCAGGCACAAAGCTGCTGTATAAAACTGTCTACATCTACCTAAATTAGAACTGACAACCGGCCCTGGTTTTATAATGCTGAGTTCTCAACTTTTGGACACCAAAACCTATCCAGAAAAGGAAACAGAATACATTAGATTTATAATTTTTTTTTTCTTTTTTTTGCTTTTGGGCATTGTTTCTTCTTCTATTTCTTCTCCTCTCTTTTTTTTTTTTTACCCTCATTTTAAAATACAGCATTTGATACATAATGTTTTTTCTCCACTGTTTTTTGGTAGAAAATCCCTTTAAAGTTAAGCATTTAATTCTTAAAAAAAAAAAATACAACTGAAAATTTATCATGATCACACTTGAATATAATACAGTGTTTTCACTAAAAACAGAGCTTGTTAAGGACAGGAGTTAAATTTCATAGTAAGCTATTGAATTAAATGGAAGCAGAAATTTCATAACAAACCTCTGCATTAAATGGAGCTAGCAGGTAGAATAGAAGGCTTGAAGAGAGATTCCTGTAGCTGCTTTTCAGACTTTGCTGAATTATCACTCCTATAATGAGCTCATGAAGACTAATGTTTCAAAAATAGCTACTAATTTCAGGTGCCAGATTTCAACCTTCTCCAAAAAGTGAATAATTTTGAGGTTCTGTCTGGTCGTAACTCCCCATAAATTGGCTGTCTGGGGCTTCCGAAAATGAGAAATTACAGACAACTGATTTTATCTGTTTCACACTTACGCCACAAGCATTTTGATTAGATTTTCAAACTAACATTTATTTTAAAGAAAAAAAATATTGCATAATAATAATTCACTAAATATGTGTTTATTAAAAATTTCCATGAAATTTGGTAGGAATAAAAACATGGACTGAAGAGCCTGACTGTTTGTGAACACAAATTTCAATCCTAGAACTTTTAAAATCAACGGTGTTGCTAGCTTACCTCAATAACTGAAAAACGACCTTACAGCTAATTTAGCTAATTTAGGTCAGCTTTGTTTTGTTGTTTTTTTTTTTTTTTTTTTTGAGGAGGCAGACATTTCTACTTATGCAAATGTGGTTTTTATTTATTTATAATAAACAACAAAACTATGAACCTAACAAAGACTGCTCACAATTCCTCTCAGTTTTTGGCAGTAATGTCTCTGTCACAGCTGTTTGGTTTTCAGGTCTGCATTATTCCATCTTTGTTTTAAAAATGAGCAAAACACTATGGATGAAGTCTTGCATTACTCTTTGTTCTGCAACATGTTTTGTTAGCAAGCCCACAGTAGTATCTAAAATAGTGTAAATCATCAGTTTTTAATCTGGCAGGAAGTAGATAGTGGCCCATTAAACTTTCGTAATTAAATTTCCCCTGCACTCCCCCATAGAACCATTATCTGAGTTTTCTAATTAACACAAGAGGAGGGAGTCAATTCAGAGTGATGGGATCTATAGCCATCCCCTTTCATTTTAATGGCCTTTAATAAACTTTTATTACTATTGATATTGATAATTATAATACACCCTTTCCTCTGCAATGTGATTCTAAGGGCCTTGTCAAAAATTGAAAAATTCTTCCTCAAAGTTGGAGCACGGCAAATGACTGTCCTCAAACACCCAGAATCTGGAGCCAGCAACATCAGTGAGGAAAAAAAGACAAAGCGTAGGCAGGACCGGAGTGAATGTCCTCTCTCACATGGATTCCAGCGGGTTATGCCTCGGTCCTGGTCCGCCACAGCCCTCTGCTCTCGCAGCAGAGCCTCCCCCAAACAGGCTGACACAAATGCTGAATCATGAGGTGGGTTCATGACAGATAAACACAAAGAATTATGCAGAGTTCATTTAACTTCCTTTACTTCCAGCCTTACAGAGGTCAGATACTAGAGAGGAGGATTAGCTGTCGTGACATCTAGTCCTTCCTTAGACTTTTCCTCATTGCCTTTTATACTAACTTAACATTTTTACATGGAGCTTTTATTGGCATGTCAACTCTTCTAACCTCACCTCAGCCTCAGTACAGTGCATCTCATATCTCAGTGCTCCTCTTCCAGGTGAGCAATTATGTTCCCATCAGCATTGCAGTGACAGAGGCTTCACTGCTCGAATGAGATGCAAGCTGGAGCAGAAGGACCTCCTTTCTGCAGGACTTGGAAGGGAAAAGGCACTCTGCCTTCCAAAGCAGGGGGTGCCAATGAACAAGCCCCTGTGTGCACCTTCCTTGCTGCCACCAGTCGAGGTCCTCACAACATGAGGATGGGTGTGGGCTCCCGCTTGCCAGCTGCGCTCTGAACATCACAAAGCAGTTCTGCCTCAGGGCTCTGGGTGCACAGAGCTATTGGTGGTCTTTCCTAAAATCCACAGGCTGCCTTTGAGCTCTTAAAACTCTGTGTGGAAAGAAGCCTTTATGGGAACATCACTGTTTACCCCACATTGTCCACAAGCATGCACACGGCTACAACCAGGTGAGCAGCCCACAGCTACAGCTGCCCTTTCACTGCCAGCTGTGTGGGTGCCCCTGGGCCCTGCACTTCCTGTGGGGATCTCCAGTACCAGGCACTTTGGTCTGTGGGTGTTGGATAGTCCCAGCGAGGGGTCTGACTCTGCTGCCCAGCCTTTCCAGCAGTTCCACTGGGCACAGAAAGAAGCCTTTCCTTCTAGCAGAGCACAGACCTCCTCTCTGGAGAAAAGCCTGGTGCCCAGCTACAATTCTCCTCATCCTGGTCTCTACCCACAGGCTGGCCTTACAACTTCATTACTGCATGTTCTGGATCTTGGGGTTGTACTTTATGACTCCTCAAAGGTGATATTGGAGAAATATTTGAAGTTGGATTTAGAAATTCTAGCTGGGGCCATTGTCAGTTCTACTTTCTTATTGCAGTTTATGATCATTAAGATGATTAATTTCAGACACAACAAGTTGCTTATATAATTACAGGCGTCAAATGCAGAAAAAAATGCAGAGAAAATGCTTGAAAAGTTATTTTAAATCAAGTATACTAGGAAAATTGTTTTTGTTTTTCCAAATACAAAAGGTAAAATTGTGTTTTTAAAACCTGTGATTCAAACAGATGAACTCACAAGTGAAGTCTACTGCTTTATAAAAGCCTTGCTCTACAAATATCCAAGAATCATAGCTTACTACCTTCAAAAGATTAGGCAGGTAATATAATCGTAAAACATGAAGAATGTATTTCCTACAAGTATGAGGAAAAAAAATTTTCAATTAATAACAACACTCAGACATTTAGGTGGGATCCTAAATTTAGATTTGGTAAAAAGCCACAAAATTGCATTAGAGAGCTTATTAAAGAGCCAATCTTTATTTCTGTTGTTTGAACTCCTGATGAGCTAATGATCAGCATCTGAACACAGGTTATCCAGATGTGACCAGAAATATGTCTATAGTAGCTTCTAAATATGTGTGTGATGTTTGTGAGCGAGCTTTGCATGTCCCCTCCCCAGGACTAAACAATCTGATTTCTGAAGTTCAGTGTTAAGACAGGTAGGTATGAACTGAGTGAACGAGGAAAGAAAAGGCCTCATGAATAAGGTATGCAAAAAAATTTGGCATATGTTGTTGAAGTGATTATGAGGTCTGTGTGAAAGCAGTAGTAGGTAAATTTTGGCTGGCACAGCACATAGATACACAAGAGGAAAAAACTCAGCCAACAGTGTGATCACAGGACAGGAACCAGCTGCCTGGATTTTGCCTCCTCAAAAACTAACAAGGAAAAGCATGGGGAGCGCTCCTCTGTGACTTACAGTATTAGGGATAGAACAAAGCGCAGTTGAATGGTTGGCAAACATTTTGTGTCTGTGAGCAAAAGTCTGTATGAAGCTCCTCTAAACATGTATTGAGACATCTTTACCACCACCCATTGCAACTATTTTGGCCCTTACTGTGGCCAGGTCACAAGTGGGGAATCAGGTGTGTAGAGAGGCTTTGCAGAGAACCCATCCAGAAAAAAGGAGATATGGTAACCATGGGAATGTTTGTGTTGGGGGAGATGCAGTTTTAAATCAGCAGTATCACATTTCCTTCACTGCTTGTTTCCATTTTGTCATTCAATGCATTTTAAATAAAGCAGAGGTTTTCAATAAAGAGATACAAATTCTATCATAAAGGTTTACATACTGAAACAGGTTAATGACATAATCTTTCTTGAAAATATCTTCCAAGAATTGCCAGAAAGGAATGTTTCAGAAGTAGGGTATCTGCCAAATTGGCACATACTCACAAATGGACTTAAACTTGCTTTTCTGACCTTGTCTGATGATCATCTTATGTCTTAATTACGAAGGTGCAAAGTCCTCTTAAATTCTGTCCACATTAACTTCTAATTTTATCATTTTTCAAACGTGATTAAACTCATCCTTCAATATTGGTCAGCTGGGTTTTTCCTATGCATCCTGCATCTCTGAGTTTCAAAGATGAATTAGAAAAATGAGAAAAGGGTAACTATAATTTCCCAAATATTATGAATATTAGCTATATTTTTCATACAGATGCAGAATAAGTCTTGGAAGGTAACAATGTACTAATTTGCATCCTTGTCTCTATTGCTCTGTTTCAGGCAGGGATGGTTCTGAGAAATGCAAAATCCAACCTTGCAGAATGTGGTGTTAGAAAAGAAAAATTAGAAAATGTTCACCTGTTCATTCACATATGATAGCATGTAACACTTATATTAATTTGGGAACATTATATGCATATGACTGGCATATGCACATGTATATTTGTATATTTACATGCAACTGATGCATTTAATATTTTTATTTGATATAGTTTCACAAAGAATTTTGCATGAAGTATGTGTATGTATATCTAAATATGAATATACATATATCTATATCTTTACATAAATATATATAAAAGAAAAAGTGAAAATGAGAGAAGAAAAAGAAGATTCCAGCATCCTAGGACATAGGAATGATCAAAGGAGTATCTTTGGCAGTAAGGACAGCACTATGATAGTCCATTGTTGTGTACAGATAGCTGTCCTTAAGCAGCAGCAAGGGGAGTATCTCCAGGTGACTTGAAAGGTCTAATTCCTTTGCAGAGTTTTCAAAACACTGCTTTATTTCACCACGAATAGATGGACAGTTTTCCTACCTCCAACAAATCTCCCCTGCTTCTCCGTCACTTCCTAATTTGCTCTGCTCCTGGCACTGAAGAAGTGAAAAAGTTCTGCATGATAAAATTCCAATAACAAACATAAAATTTCTTTATGTATTTCCCTTTTTTTTAATCTATTTTTTTCTGTGAGTATTTGTAAAGATAGATGATAATCAGGTTCCCATTAATAGACTGCTTGACTTTAATCAGTATGTAAAATAATTTCCTGATGAGAATTTAGGCCAAGTCAGGAAGAACACTCTAGGCAAAGAAACATCTGTGATAAAAGCATCAAGCAGTCTTTCTAACCATGTACCAAGTTCAAGGTCTCTGATAAGCCACCTGGCTACGCCTACACACTCTGATAACCCCAAGCTGGTGGTACAATGTTCAGCCAGGGAAGGTCTTGTTGCTGGGCACTGAGCTGATAGGCTTATGGCTCTCTCTGCTACAAGACACAAGAAAATTGGAATATCACGAAGGCAAAGCAAGCCATGAGGATGGGCATCTTAAGAAGGAAGGCTGGTAGCAACCAAAAACTTTTATTTTTCCTCACAGCATATAATTGTGCTGTAAGAATGCCCTCAGCATGATAGCTACACACTCAAGCACAGCTGTCCTTGATGTTCAGGGTCTCTCTTTCACAAACCCAGATCTATTGGATAAGATCAGTGATCTCACCAAAATTCTTTGGGTTTATCTCTGTGTCGTGGTTCCTGGTCCCAATCTGTTCAATGTTAAGACCAATTTATTCCCTCCATTCTGCCTTTGAATGTCAGACTTTTTTTCTCTGCTCTTAGTGCTCCTGTTTCCATGTATCAACAAGGACTTCTAATAACTTCTGCAGATGAGGCAGATTCCTGCCTGTTTTCTGGATGCAATTGTTGCCCTCTTCTCCTCTAGCCTTGCTTAGGTGGGCCTTCAATGGGCTGGTGACTCTTGTGTCAGATCTGGGAGTGGCCTGGCAGGGGGATATTTGGGGTCTCCCTGCCATTCCTTGTCTCTCCATGCTCCTATATGTGTGTGCAGAGTTTTCACCACATGAAATGTATTTTCTTTTCAGCTTCTAGCAAAATGTACTTTATTCTCAATGCTACATAAGTTTTGGTGGTCACCTTGCAATGGGCTGAGCAGGATAAGAAGGGTCCCTCTTTAATGTATTTCAGCCCTGTTCTCCTGTTGAGGTGGAGATTTCCATAATGTAAATATGAGCTGGGGAATATTCCAGAAATGCAATGGCCACTTACATTAATGGCAGTCAAAAAAAAAAAAAAAAATTGAACTGTTCTATGATGTGATGGTAGCACAGCACAAAGTAAAGAACAGGTAGGTAACAGGTTTGGAAAGTTGCTTCAGAATTTGGCTCCTGATAGTGGGTTACATTATATGTGGGTTATTAATGAATCCACAAATTTTATGTATCTGTTTGCTTTTAGACTTTTTATAGCTCACTTAAAATCGTGTTCTCCTAGCACCATGAATTATTAGAAATGAAAGAACTGAATAATGAAAGCAGCATTCCCTTTCTGTTCAGGTTACTCACCCTTACAGACAACTTTGTGTACAGTCAGTTTTACTGTTTTCTCATGGTCAGTCCATATTCCGTTAAGTGTGAGTTGTGTTTGAAATGGGATTCAGAGGAACTAGTACAGAATTTTGAATACTGCTATTGCATTGCAAATGTTCTCCATGGGAGATTCTGCTCTGCCTGCTTCAAGTGTTATTATGGCATACCAGCATATTTTGACCACCCTGGACTATTTCTTTTCCCCAAATAGGAAAAGGGAATAGGAAAACATTTTATAAAACTGGAATACAACCCAAAAGCATCAGTAGGCTTATCCAGGGACAGGTATGGATTTTGTTTCATTTTATATAAGCAGAATACATTTCTACTGGTGGATTTATTCTCCTAATTTCATCTTCCTTTGTTCTAAAGATTTGGTTTCAATGTTGCTTCATTTGTTTTAATTCTTCAGTCTCATTGTTACGGAAAATTTGGAATTTGTGCATCTTGGATGTTGAAACCAGCCATGATTCCCCAAAATAACACTAAAGAGACATTGTGATTTTTAAATTTCAGTTGATTTGAAATTTGGAATGACAACCTAGTGATGACTAAAGGACTTTGTGAACAACACAGGTTTTGTTCAGGTTAATATATTTTAGAAAATTATGAATTAAATCTGGCTTGGACAGCAGTGAACACAATCAATGGAGGGGTAATATGCCTCAGAGCAAAATATTATAGAGACACTAACAAATATAAGGCATTTTGGAGGTGAGGGGAAGAAGGTGAGGAAAAAAAAATTTAAAAAAAGGATAACTGTTCAAAGATACTAACACACATTTTCTTGATTTAGAGGGGAAGAAAATAGGAAAAATAAGAAAAGTCACCTCAGTGAGGACTTACTGACAACATGCAGCTGACTGATCTCTACATTCTTATGAGTGCAACTATTTCATTTGGAGTGAATTTGGATCATCTAGGTACAATTTTTGATGCTGTTGACAGACAACATCTGTACATTTTATTTCTTTTAAAAACCTGAGACTGTAGCTTGTTTTGGCTGTGAAACAATTTCCAAACTCGTTGCAGTTGCCTATGAAGTCTGGCATGGAGCCACGTCCCACCTTTGGGAAGGACATCTTTCACAGCCCTGCTTCCTCATAACCTTATTGCCATTGAAAGGTAATGACAAGTGCTGTGAAATGGCCGCTATCAACAGCAATATTCCTCCTCAATCAGCCCATTCCATGGACTGTATTGCTCCATTCAGTTCTCCGCAGAACTCCCCATTGACTGTAATGAGGATTTAGCTTAAGAAAAATTAAAATTCTGGTATAATAACATCATTTGTGAGCCATGAGAATTGTTTTTCTCCTTTCCTTTCCTTTCCTTTCCTTTCCTTTCCTTTCCTTTCCTTTCCTTTCCTTTCCCTTTCCCTTTCCCTTTCCCTTTCCCTTTCCCTTTCCCTTTCCCTTTCCCTTTCCCTTTCCTTTCCCTTTCCTTTCCCTTTCCTTTTGGAATAGTTAAAAAATCTATTGAAATTAACTGTAGAAGTTAATTCTGGATTCTAGTTCTGCATTATTTGTGACAATTTTCTTCACTCCCTCCTGTCACTACATATTGTTCTCTCTGTTATTGAAGTTTCAAGAAAACATTTGTACATATACCATGCAGAGTGTATTCTGTCAGGGTTAAATTTATAGAGGGCAGCAGATGACAGTTGAATTTGAAAAATTCTTTGATTGATTTTCAAACAAAACTTCCACGGAGAATAAATTTTAACTAAGATGTAGCTGGTATATTTTTACAGAATTTCTGATTTATGGACTGCGCATTACTGTGGTTTGCAACAGGGAATTCAGGATTGCTGTAATATTGTTTTGATTATGAAAACAAAGTTTTAGTTTGACCTTGAATTATATTCTATTGGATAGGATAAAGAAGTTCCCTATTTTTGTGGGTTTAAAGGGGTATTGACATTCTGGGATCTGGATGTGAGCAGATTAATACCCACCTTTAAAAAGCAGAGTTAGAAATAACTTTATAGTGGAACAATGTGCATACAACTCTGATGAGAAATACATGTTTAACAGTAAAAGTTTATTATGTCCTTCAGCTTCTAATTAGTAACAAAGAAAAAATACTGGTAACAATATGAAGGTAAATGTAATTCATGTTTTAAATCCTTTTACAGAATTATTGACTATTTATTACCAGACTTCTCTTCAATCATTGATATTCCTGTACCACAAGAGCCACTCATGGCTGTGAGGGATCTACAACCAGTGCAGCACTGAAGCCATAACTCATTCAGGTGTTAACCACGTTAAATAGCTTCGGTAGTTCTGGGACTTGCTCTTTACTAACTAAGAGAAAAATTAGATCTACAATCACAGGATTACTGTCAGAAAAAGGAAATTAAATCTGTAGAAAAGATAGAAGAATGAGCATAAGAAATGCATCAAAAAGAGAACCTTGGCTGACTCTGAAATTTTATGGTTTTTTCATTATGGGAAACTTCACTCATCCGTATTTGTCTTTTACAAAGGATTATGAATTGAGGACTACAACTCCATAAAATTTATATTTTGTCATCTGGTTTGATTGGTGGAATTGTGTTATTGAGAAGGATTCTGAGATCACATTAGCCAGGAAAGAGTAATGCACTACACCCACTGAAGAACAATACATGTTCTTATCTACTCAGGCAGGCAATCAATTCTCTAGTGCATATATCAATACAGGCTGGGAGTCCCCTATTGGCAGAGCGTGGGGATGAGGTCTTGATGCTGGCTTTACCAGCAATGATTGCCACAGATGAATTCACTGCAGGTTAAACAAATAAGCAAACAAACAAACAAGCAAACAAACATGGATAAAAAGCCCACCACAACTGATTAATTCTTTATCACTGTGAATTTATTTCCATAATATGATAATATAAAAGCTCCTCTCAAACTCACACGTGCAGGCAGTGAATGATCCACTTTTAAATTGTAACATAAGGAAATGTATTATTTTAAAATATTCAATGCTGTGAAATGTCTTTTCATATTAGGGATGTGAACTCCAAACTGCAAGGTCCCAAACTGCTTCAAAACCAAACATTCAGCTAACATTTCCAAACCTCTGGTCACTTTTATGGACTTCAGTGCCAAAGAAAGCATCAGAACTCATGGGAGGAGCTCCAGTTCTGCTTCTGCTCGACCAGAAACACAGAAGGTTCTTGAATACTTTAATGAGACATCCAACTAAGAGACAGCCTAGGAAGCACCTGGTAGCTCATAATCATTCTGCCAGCCTAGATTTGGAGACTTATCCACGCTTTCAGTTATCTAAAATTATTACAGTATGACTGGTGATTTTAAATTATTTTAGATAGTACAACCATAGTTTTTATTTAGTTAACAATTAAGCAATTCTTCTGTGCAGGATGAGATACTTAGGACTCTACCACAATGAAGTAGTGTAGAGAAACACTGATCTGGTGTGCCAGCAAAGACGCCTTAAGGAATTGAGAACACAAGAAGCTGTGAAGATGATGCAAGCATGGGATGATAAGAGATGGGGCTCAAGTTTGGCACTGGACACCCCAAGGCTATGAGCAACTGTTCTGTCACCAACCATCAGTGACAGAAATATTGACCTAGAACTGTCTTGAATGTGTTTCAGGGGTAACAAAGAGAAAGAAATAGTATTCAACATACATAAAAGGCACTGTATATAGTAAAGCCCTGTGTAATGCAGAGTTGAAGCCCAAGGTGTAAAAGCAAAATAGTAAACATTTAAACATGGTCCAAAAGGGATCCTCAAGTGAGGAGGAAGAAACTACCAACATAACTCCCTGTTCCTCCCCAGGAAGGACCTGTGGTGCTGGTCACTCACCGCACCCACACACCCACAGGCTGCAGCCATTGACCCTAGGACCCAAAGGAGCAGTGGAAGGGTGAGCATAGCACCAGGAAAATGGGAAGGTTCTAGGAAATGTTCACAACTATTTAACATTATTATTATTATTACTATTATTATTATTATTATTTCCATTCAGTAGTACTCTCTCCTTCCTTCCTTCCTTCCTTCCTTCCTTCCTTCCTTCCTTCCTTCC
>NW_024582063.1:6770559-6805686 GCF_017639235.1 Corvus kubaryi | reverse complement strand
TTCCTTCCTTCCTTCCTTCCTTCCTTCCTTCCTTCCTTCCTTCCTCTCTCTCTCTCTCTTTTTTTCTCCTCTGCTTGCTTTCTCTCCTCTTTCTGTAAGAACTGAACTACCACACTAATAACAAGTGTTTGATCTGACTGCCAGGATATCAGTTGTGCTCACAATAAATCCTTGGCTTTACTTGTCCTTTTTGCCCATAAGCAAGAACTTGTTGTTACAATCATCCCAATATGTTGCAGGCTCTGGACTACAGTTACAGCAAGCCTGAGATGTCTGGGGGCCTGTGAAGGAGCACAGTTCCTTGGTGCCTGGGAAAGCACCAGCATTGTGACTGAGGAACCAGTGATGCTGAGGAGCCCCTGGGCTGGGAGCAGTGATGGAGCGTGAACGGCTGGGAGGCTGTGGGGAATACGGGTCTGGCTGGAGGTGCTGACATCGCACCCCGGGCAATTTCTGACCTGAAGTACAAAGGAGGAGAGAGCATGTGTCACATTTTCCCTGAGCCCTCAGCCTCACCCTTATTGATGGAAGGTCAGGCAGGTTCAGTAGCAGCCATTCATTCACAGGCATGGTCAGCCTGTCTACATGGGAAAACGTTAAAACTGATTTAGTCAAACCAGTGGAAGCACCATCTCAGAACTACTTTCCATTTCAGCAGAGGTTTTCTTTGGCTTATTTTTCCTAAAGGAAAATCTAAAGATTGGAAGATGCTAAAAAGAAGACAGGACAGCATGTCACAGTCTACTTTTGTGCGTACCATAGACAACCCTCTCTCAACCCTTTCTGTGTTTCTGATCAGTACAGGATTTTGCTGCATTCATAAAAGAGATGATGGAGGAACGTCAGCTCTGTTTTTCCCCATAGCCTCCTTTATTCATTTTCCAAAGCTTAGTAGCCTGCTGGGGAGAAATTCAGCTTATTTGTCGCTGCCTACGAGTTTATAAAGCTCCCTGATTTGGCCTTCACCTCTCATATCATAACCACTTGAGTGCAGCACAAAGACTGTATTAATAGCCCTCTTGGTGAGCTTCTGTCTGATGCGGGACTCCAAGATCTCCCAATGGCTGCCCAGGAGTTTGGAGCCCACCATCATAGCAGGAAAGGCAAACATCAGTCCTGTGAGCATACGGAGGAGGTTTTGGCACTCACATGAACACAAACACAAGGATTTTGTAAGCGAGGATGTTTGCACAGCTCAGTGATGCTGGGTGGGCCAGGGTGGGAGGAGAGCTGTTCAGATCTAACAGAGGGTTAATACCAGAAACCAGAATGAAAGCAGAGCAATAACAGAAGTGTTTTATTTCCATCTTCTGGGAGATTTCTTATGGATAACTCTAAACTGCCAGAGTTATTACACAGCACACCACATCCTAATACATATTAGAGCTACGTGCTGGGGGTTGAAAATTAGCAAGAAAAAAAATCCACCCAAGAATGATTCAGAAATAAACAATTTCAAGTCATAAAATACAAATTAGCTCAGAGGCTTAGTCTGAGAATAAATTTTTGTAGGAAAGGTTATTTTTTCCTGATTTATAAGGGATTTACAAGAAACCTGCAGCTTGCCATTGGAGAAATGAAGTCTTCTTATGGCTTTACATTGTTTTGCCACCACTTTCATAATACTTGTTTATGTTTTAAGGGGGGAAAATGCACAGCGAGGTGGAACGGTTATTGACCAGATTGATCATGGGAACAAATCTGCCGGTGGTAACCTTGTTTAATGATATGTTGCTGGGCTCAGCACCTTGCTGAGGCTGTGATTCCTCACCGGCTGGGCCTGCATGATGGATCACGGTAGGAGGCTGATGGTGCAATCACTCACTGGCAGCCACTGACACCTGCACCAGCCTGACACCCGTCCCCTCTGGATGTATCAGCCAGCCTGCTCAGCCTACTGGGAGACACGACTGTTCCACCAAACGGAGAACAAAAGTTCTTTATCTACCTTGCAACTTCCCCTGTAGGACACTGCCTTCTCTTTTTCTTTCCTTTTTATTCCAGCTCCATCTGCAATTCTGTCACTTCTTTGCATCCTCTTCTGGATTAGGAGCATTCTACTCCAGGGCTGACTTAGGGAAAACAAAATGAAGCAGCCACTAAATCTAGAAGAGAAAGAAAAGAAACGGGGGGACAGGGAGGGAAGGATAGCATGGCAAAAGTATGAAAGCAGTATTTTCTTACTGAAAATCTCTTACCTGTTTGTGAATATTTTATTAGAAAGAAAATTGCCATTTCTGAGTGTGGTGGAACTCACATTCTTTGTGCACCATTATTTTAAAGAGAAAACTCTTATGTAGTCCTGCTTATACTGGATATTGAACATAATAGATTCCCAGTAAAAATTAAGTGCAGGAAAATGAGCAACTACTCTTTTGCAGACAGTTCCTTTCCTCTCTTTTCCTCGAGACAAATCTGAAAGCAAATTTATGCAACACTCTCAGATTCAATACTTTAATACATGCCCAAGTCAGCGTCCTCCAGAAGCAGTTATATATGGATATACATACACAGGGGCACTATCTGTACTATACACCAGCCAAGATACACTCTTAGCTCATTGGTTGGGATTTTTAACAATTCACCACTTTTATAATACAAATCGCATGTAATGATATACAACCACTTAAAGGGAAACATTTTAAAATATATCTAGCCTGTGAAATAATGATTTCAATTGATTTTGTCTTCTAGTCCACTTTCTTGCAGAGTTGATGAACTTTTTTTGGGGAAAAAAAAACTTTATTAGTATGACAGGCTATTATAATGATAAAAAAGTAATTATCTAGCCAAGGAGGCTTTAGCACATAGTTTCCCAATCTCTAATTTTGTATAAAGACTTCTTCATTAGTTCACAGCACAGATCTGTGCAGCTCCTTAGAAAAAGAATGGGAACATCACTTCAGCTACCATGTTTCTTAATTGTGCATAGACCAGTCCTACAAATTGCACACATCTGTCTTTGCAAGTCACTGTAAATTCAAATATATATTGTCTTGTGCTAGCAGGGCCTGCACAGCCATTATAGGGGCCAGATGGAGCAGCATGGTAGTGCAGAATCCAGGCTGCTCACCAGAAAAACATGGATGGCCGCCCCCATTCCCTCTCACCTTTCTCCCCTTTTTAATTCTAGGTGAAAGACCTACGGTACAGATTTTCTCAGTTTTCTTTTGTTCTTTAACTCAAGCAGTGGTTCAGCTGTGCCCTGAGTCCTTGTGAAACCACATGCTCTCTCTGCCATGCAGGCTCTCCCAGTCACCCCCGCTCTACAAATGCCCTGCACGAGTTAAAGTTAGAGGGTTACTTTCTGGGGCTCTGAATAAAACATCCTCATTGAGCCTTGTAGTCATTAAACTGTACTTTGACAACACTTGAACTACCCTAAATTATTTCCCCAAATCAAAATTCCATGTAGTGTAGGGGTAGGGGATGTGGGAGGGAAGGCTGTATCTTCATGTGGATCCCAAAAAGCTCTCAAGTGAGCCTTGGTCTGCTCTCTCTGAGCCAGCAACTGTAAAAAACCAGAAAATCAGAACCAGTCATCTTAGTTTTCTTTAAAATATGACCTCTCCAAACAATTCTATTATTGGCCTTTAAGAAGCCACTAGAAAATAAAAAATAATAATTTTCTCCCCCTAGTAAACATAGTTGCTGTCATAATTGCACTCATAGGCCCCCACAAGCACACACCCACAGAAGCAGAGCTGGGCACCATTTAATTGATAACCATGCTCCCAATCCCTTCCCTTCCTTTTGGGATAGCACTTGCTGTATGCAGCTGCTAAGACAATGAAAATGCTTTTCCAGCTGCAGCATCTGGCTCTTTGGCAGACTCATTTAGTAGTTGTGTTGGCAGCTTTGAATTTGCCTCTGGGTCTATCATATGTTTATAAAGGCAATGGACTGTCACCTACACTCGTGTGTGCCTGCGTGTCTGTTTGTCTGTGTTTCTCATCTCTGCTTACAGCTGCTTTTTGCCCGTGTTTGTTCACAGAAAATAAGCATTAGACACAGAGAAAAGCACAAAATTACTCCCTTATCTTTTACCCATACATACAACTCTACTTTTTCAACTCTTGCCATCTCCCTTTCAATACACATCCATTTCATTTGCATCAAAGATAACTCGTTAGACAAATTCTCTGTGTTTTACAAGAAAACTGCACCTTCATATGTGTGCATATACAAATCATTTCTTTGTGACTAAGACCCTTAATGCAGTGATATCATAATAAATGGAAGGGGACATTTTTCATGTTACAATAATAAATGAGGTGTTAAAGGAATATCCTGATACGTGAGCATTTTGTAACTACTGCTTGTTGCTTGGTGGCAGCTGTAAAGCAGGGCTCACTGAATTAGCTATGATGTAGTACTCCAGGGTGATGTTAATTATTCTACAGTGGTAAGCATTTTTAAGTAGCTGCTTCACATTTTCACATGTTTAGGTATAACACACTTGCAAAGGCAGGGTTTTAAACCACAGTTAAGTATCCCTCATGAAGTAAATGTTCAAGGGGAATGTATTCTAAAATGCTGCAAGACTGGTGAGGTCCGGGGGAAGAACAGAAGTTTGGGATGATCTTGCCATCTTGACTTCATGTTTAAAAAAATAAATAGCAAAACTCTTTTGTGCAAGCACAGGTTATACACAAATCATGTCTGCACACAAATATATACACTAATAAATGGACAAGTAGGCTGATACTTTTCTTCCCCATTGAAAAGACCTCAGATGTAAAGTAAAAAATACTCCTTTCTCAGCTAAAATTCTCATGACATAAAAGTGATCTTTCCAAAATTGCAAGGGTGTTAAAGTGGGTGCACACATGCTGGTGTTGCAGTCAATAAAACTCCCTGCAAATTATTTAAATGCACAAACTGTAGCGCATGAGAGTCTAAAATGAGTGCTGATGCATTTAACCTTCTTGTTTGTTAGCAGTATTGCAAAAAAAAAAAAAAAAAAAAAAAAACACCGAAACCACACAGAAAAATATACAAGGACTACTTTTAAAGCAATTTGTAGTAGAAAACATTTTTCACAATTTCTTTTATTGAGGTAGAATACTCAGCCTCCTTTCTTTCCTATTTCAAGGCAGTTTTGCCTAGAGAAATCAAATGGGGGATGGGGAGAGTTTACAGGATGATAAATTAGGATTCATCAATTAGCATCTGAGAGTGGCCCCTTCCAGCAAGCAATCACTAAAAATATGGATGTGAACTCAAAAATGACATTTTAAAAGTGTCATTCCATATTATTTCAGTTTGTTAATACTTTAAATGAAAACAAAGCTCTGTTTCCCCCCTCAGAATCACTTGCAATAATATTTATATGCTCATTTTGATTAAATTTGTAAACATCCATAGAAATCTTTGGGGATCATGCACAAGTCCCAGTGAAAGAAATTTTACATTTTAAAACTTGAGACCTCTTATGCAAATTTTTTTGCCTTTGGCCATTTCAGGAAGAAATGAAGGAACTGGAGGATATTACAGTTTTACATAACACTGGTGAGATTGTTGTCATCTTTGATCTCACATCAATTAGTCAAAATCTTGAATGATCATAGGAGAAGAAACCTAAACTCTTCTCCCCAGCTGAACAAAAATGTGTCAAAGATTCTAACTGCATAAATTATTACATTCTATCCTACAGCAATAATAGCCCCTTTAGGTAAACTTTCTGGTCACCTGTATCCTGGGAATAGAATTTTATTATGTTTTGGTTTTGCATATAACAATCTACTTTATGTACATTTTATTCTATTCTTCTGACCAGTAACACTGACACCAGATTAATGTTAAAAGGGCAGCGCTGCACTGACAGTGTGGGCCTTCTGTCAGCTCCTTCTGATGAATAAATGAGTTGAAAGATGAGGAAAAGCCTTTGAGTACACTGCCCACCAAAGAAGTTATCAAATAAAGCAAAGAAACAAACTTTGTGACAACCTGAAAGCCATTTCATTATCATGATATTTCTCATGTAAGCAGGATCTGTCCTTCTTTCCTCTGCCTCCTGCTTTTGGAGCAGTAGGACTAAAAGCTACGTTTACCTTTTCGGAAATACGACCTTTACACTGTGGGTGCAGAAGCAAAATTTCTGACCAGTGCTGAAGTGGCAATCGCAGCAAAGTTTTTCCTGTTCCCTACAGGTTGTATGGAAGGGAGCCAGGGCGACAGGGCCCCATCTGAGCCATGCCCAGCTCCCCGGCCTGCACAAACCCACTCTATCAATCACGGCAGGATAATGCATAGTGGCTGCGCCTGTGACAAGGAATGATGGAGTGCTGAGCACAGGCCCGGCTTCGCCTGTCGCTTTGTGCATTTGTATTTCTCCAGGGCCACTTTGAGAATTTGCAGAACTTGGAGGGGGTGGGGTGGGGGGAAATTGTCACATGTTTTAAAAAATATCTTAATTCGCTTTGATTATCAACCAGCAATGCAAGGCGCAGACCCAGAAAGGAACTGCAGGACAGTGAGACCCCAGATTCCATCAAGGCAACGTAACTATACACGAGGTAATTTGATTAAGGGGCGGCCAATTTAATCTGGGTACTGCACGCAAAAGCTGCAAGTTTTTGCTGTCCATTTCTCCTCCGTTACACCCAAGAATTTACAGCGGAATTTTAGTTTATCATAACAACAAGACAGAGAAAAGGCCAGCACTGCGTACACTCAGCATTCTTAGAGCCATAAAATATTGAACATGAAAAGACAAGTCATTGTATAACTTTCTCCAAAGGTGTCCTTTACACTGATAATTTTACAAAAGAGGCACCTCCTCATAATTATTTTTGATCAAAAAAGCTTTAAGTAAATGCACTTAAAAGATGATTAAACTAATTCTCCACTTTAAAAATTCACATATGCAAGAAATATTGTTTTGTCTAAAGGAAATGCTCTCTGCAAAGGATGCACTGTGTTTGATTTTATAAAAAATGTGTAACATCTAATAATATATGCTGGTCATATAAACCAAGGGTTTTTTAAAATCAAATTGAATATACACTACAGATATCTGTTATAAAGGTGTGGAAAAGTGTTAATTAGCACAGCTAAAAACAAATTAAACAGGAGACATCATAAAGACACCCATGCAAATTTCAAGCGAAAATCGTGTCAGCCTCCAAAATAATAGGAACGTTTTAATCCTTCTGAACACAGACAGACGAAGATGAAATCCATTTTCCTTTTGTGACAGTTCATTTTTTTAAGTCTCAATATTGTTACACGTACAGGATGAAAAACTGTATTAAGAAGGGGGTACTGGAGAATACAATCTTTTATTCTCCTAATATGCTTTTGACAGCCAAGATAAAATGCTCAAACAAATCCTTCCCAGAATAAGTTTTTGGAAGTGAAAAATACGTTTTGCTCCTAAGGAGCCCTGTGTTTTTAGGAGCCTGCTACACGAGCAGCGATGCCCTTTTCTTCAGCTGGGCTTTCTCACGGCCAGACCGAGCCACGGTCACCTCGTGAGCAGCTTTCTGCGGGGTTTTAAAGCCCGGTCAGTGGCTGGCGGGCCGGCGTTTTAGTTTCGGTGCCGGCCGGAGCACGGTGCGAGGGACTGCTCTTACTGAAGGACAAAACTTGGGGCGAGAAGCCGGCCGGGGGAACCGCGCCAGACCCTCGCTGCCGCCTTTGCTGGGGGATGGCCGGCTGGCACAGCTGTTTTCAGCTGAATCCTCAAAGTAAACACGGGAAACCAGGCAGATCAGAGTGCTCCGAGTTTGGGGGGAGATGGCTGCTCCCCCTCCTTCCCTCCCACCCCACCTCCCTCCGCCCGGCCCGGCCCCCGCCGGGGCTCTCCTTCCCCACCGGGTACCAGGGATGCGGGAGCATCCCGCCGCCTCCCACGGCTGCCACCCTCGACGGCACGGGAGCGGGCATGACGATGCTAGGCAGGTCCGACCAGAGCCGGGAGCGTCCTCTCGCCACGGCCCCTCCCCGTGCCATGAAAAACATCATTGAGCTTCAGGAGAAGCAGCGCCGCTCCCCCCTGCCCGCGCCGCTTCCCCCGCGGGGAGGCTGTAAAGGGAACAGCAGCCCTCGCTGCTAGTTAGAGCCCCCCGCCTAAACTTGGGGGAAGGGAGGAGAGCGGCAACAAAAAGAATCCGGGCTTCCCAAGTAGCCCTTCTTAGAGGGGAGGGAGAGAGAGCAAGAGAGAGAGACAAACATCTGGGGATTGGACCATATGCTAAAGCTTTGTCTTGTCCTTCAAAGTTAGGCTGTCCTTGAAGTGATTTGTCAGGCGGCCTAACTGTGACAGGGAGAATATGGAGCGGTGGTGGAGGGATGGAGGTGGTGGGGGGAGGCAGGGCCCAGAGGCAGGGGAGAGGGGAGAGAGGGAACGAGGTACGGACAGGACAGAGAAACAAAAAAGAAAGAGGAAAGGGGAGGCAGTAAGTAGCAGGAAAAAAAGAACAAAATAGCTTCTCTCTCTCCGTCAGATGATGATTTTCATGTGAAAGACACAGGAGGGTGGAAAGAGAGGAGAGAAAAAGGGGGAAACAGAACAGGAGGAAGGAGGGGAGAGACAAAGAATGGAAGGGGAAAGCCGGAGAGGAGAGGGTGAAGCAGGAGAGCAGAGCTGATGTGGGAAGGGAAGGACTGAGAAACAGTGGCTGCCGATGCTCTTTCTGCTGCCACCTCTTTTTTCCCTCTTCCCTTTTGCCCGCCAAGTGCTGAACTGATTAGAGTGTAATTAAGGCCATAAAACCCTCGGCTTATCCACCTGTTTATTCACTAAAGTCGCGGGCTCATCAGGCAAATTAGCTGCTTCCAGGCTGCACGTTGGGCCTAGAGCTGGCCTGATTAATGAAGTTTATTGGGAGCTGTTAAAAGCATTAACTGAAGGAAATCTCGGCAATTCGTCATATTTAAGGGATGGAAATTAAATCTCCCCATGCAAATGAGGGGAGACTCTGAAGCAGCTTCCTTTAGAGGTGACGGGGGTGGGGACACACGAGGGGTTCTCCCCCAGGCACAGCCCCTTGGCAGGGCGTCCGCACCCATAACGAGTTTGCCTGGTTTCAGCAGGAGGGGCTTAACAAAAAAGGGGTGACATATTTTAAGGACCAAGAGCTTCTGGTCCTTGGAGCCCCAAATGCAAGAACCAGGCCCCAAATGAGGCAATATAATCCTTTTGATCTCATGCTGAGGGCATCTCCCTAGGTGCCCGGGCATTGCTGGTGCAGCTCATCCACACAGCGGTTTGTATGGCAGCTTCCATGCCAGGTGATGTGTCCCCCTTGGTCAGACAAGCCATCTCCAGTTTATTTCTACTTTAAACATTTTGCCCTCTTCTTAGCTGTTAGTCACGTTACGTGGCTTCAACCCAAGTACAAAAATCCACATAAAATTTGAAATGCAAAATGGTTTTTTAAGCACCGTTCATGACAAACCTTAAAACCGCAGCAGTAGATGCTGTAGCTGACAAACACCTAAGAGATATATTAAGGTGAGATGGTCTAAGCACCAGGGAATCCTATCCAGAGCTGAATATTCACCAGTTTTAAAAGTGTTTTCTTCTGGCGTGTCAATCTGATTTTATTTCTGACATGAATGGCATTTATCAACCCGAAGCTTCATGAGCCACAGCATTTTTATATTAACAATTTATAATAAAAGAGAAATTACAAAGGGTCACAACAAGGAGTGAATGTCCTGAGGAAGGGATAATGAGAAGAAAGGAAGGTCAAAGAAAACATCTTGGCCTTGCTATTTTTATTGAGTGTTCATCTCACAGTGGTATTAGGTTTACAATTTATTTATTTATTTTGAATATTTTCATATGTTAAGAAGAAATCACCGTCTGTCATCTCCTATAAAAGATATTTGTACCCAAATATCGAGTTGTGAATGTGATAGGGAGGGAGAAGGGAGAGAATTCATGTTTGATGTAATTTTTATTCTATATGCTTCTCTGTCTAATTATTACAAAGCTAATTATTTGTTACAATTATTGGATTAACACTTTGCTAATCAGTTTTCTTCTCCTTTGTAGAGTAGCACCAGAGCAGTGAAATGCAAGGTGAGAATGTTGTCTGGATTTTCAACAGAGAATTAGAGTGCCATTTTCCTTACGTGCAGATTAGTTCAGCTGCTTTGTGATTTACGACCAGTACAGCATATCCTGTGTCACATCCTGCTATGTAGCATCTTTGTTCCTACAGTGATAATTTTCTAACTTTTTTGGATGTGGAGACTATTTGCCAGTGGCAAAGTGTCCCTCTCCCCCTACCATCTCCCACCAGGAATGTTTCACTCACCAGACCACCCTGTGGGGCAGGTGGAACCACCCGTCTCCTCCAAACAACAGGCACAGAAACGTGGACTGGTACCAGGGCAGAGCCCTGCACACACACACACACACACACACGGAGTTTTGAATGCACTTCAGGCACAAAATAGTGCATTTTCTAAAGACACACAGTGCCCTTAAAACACACAACTCAGCTGTTATGAACAGCAAAGAACTGAATCAGCTGCTACTAAACATACAAACCAAACCAACCCAAAACTTCCTGGCAACATGTGCGGCTGTATTTTTTTATAAAACCAGTCAACAGAGAATGCTTCTAATGCTGCATGCAGCACAACACAGAAGGTCTCTTATTGATATTTCTGGGGAAAAGAAAGAAAAGTGTTTCAATGAAAAAGCACTGTATTGTTATTAACTGCAAGTTAACAAAGCATTTTCTAGAGATTTAAATGACAGCAGTATTTTCTAGTTATGTGTTTAATTGCAGGAATACAAAGGATAATTGTAATCAATTCATTTGTGGCTACATTTCTTTTTCTTTTTCTTTTTTTTTGCATACTTTAGGAGCATTTGCTATAAATCTATATTAGCACAAAGTGATTTTAATATCGGCCAATGAAGTGCATAAATTTCAGGAAAAATAAACACTTTGGGGTTCTCATTGAATGAAGAAGAGATCTGTCCTAGGCAGTGTTTTTTTCAAATTAGCAGATTTCTTTAGAAGATTGCTTAAATGAAATTCAATGACTTGTGGAACATACTATCAAAACACTTATTTTTCTTGATTACCAGTTCCCTCAATACATTGATTTGCCCCATTATGTGGGGTCTTTTAGTTCTGCCACTAATGAGATGTGCTACTTGCAACTTTTCTCTCTGTTTCAGAAATAGAATAAGCTATTTAAAGAGAAATATTTAGGTGAATAGTCAAAAACTTGTAACCACACTAAAACCAGGTGGTTTGGTCATAGATTATATTTTTGGAAGAAATATCTGATATTGTGGTGAAATATCTAGTTATAAAAGATTTTATGTGAAGAATGATAAAAGTATTGCAGTGGTTAGGCACTCTTAGCCCTAACAATTGTCATTATTTATATTGTAGGCGCCTCTTCATGAGTGATCCTAACTTTGGCAGGGATATTTTCCTCCTCACTGAAACTTCAGTTGCAAGATTTGCTTCTGGAGGCCCAGTCAGGAACAAGAAAAAAAGTCAGTAATTTAAACCCGCTCTTCATATATATATATACAGAACTCCAGTTACTAAAAGACACTGAATTGCAGAACTCAGGTTGCATAAACAGGCAAAAATCAGTATATCTTCAAAACTACAAAACAATCAGTCCATTTTTCCTTTTACATCAATATTAATAGTATATCAACTATTGGAACAATGGCATGCTCAAACTCAAGATAATCTTCATGAAAACACTGAGTTATTTGCAATTTTTCTTTTACTTGCCTGATTCAACAGTAGTGGAAACAAGGCAAATTTTATCACAGCAGAAAACTACATTATGGCACATTCAGAGCTAAATTTAGCCCTCCGAGATCAAGAGTGATCTTACAGTCAGGGCCAAATTATTCTCTTTAACTGTGCTGTGCAAAAGATGTCCTAAATGACGAAGACCCTGCTCTGTCCTTGGATAAGCACAGAAGACACAGAGACCTCTGTGGGAGGAGTGTGAGCTGCTGTTCTGGTCAGAATTGAGTCCTAAGTGACCTCTTGGTTTTGCATGTGGTCTACTACTTAGGCACATCAAGGTTGGAAAGGATACTATTTAACTGCAACCTCCTAATTTTTTTTTTTGTCACCCAACAGTTTACTCAACTAGCGATGATGCAGTTTTTTGTGGCTTAATTAGTTCTTTCTCCATCCATATCAGTCATATATATTTGAATATTTCCTCTTATTAACATTTTACAGCACGTTTTTTTCAGCTGTGGGTAGAACCACAATGTTAATGAATGACAATTATCTTTCTTACTTATCTGAAAACTTTAATGGAGCTTCATTAAAATTGACATGATATTACTGGAAGAGTCATACAAAATCCTTTTTTTCATTTATAATATTTTTTTTCTGTTGAAATCTTAACCTAATGTAGTTTTCTGGGTAACAATTAGTGCATTCACCAGGAATCCTTTCCTGAACAGCTTCACGAAACTGGGACCTACAGGGGAATACACTACTGTGTCCTTTAGCGGATTCTACTGTACCTTAGCACTTAGTTAATCCCCTCATCAAACACACTCAAGAAAATGAAAGCTGCATGTCACATTGTCAGTGTGAGGAATTGGCTAAAGGCTTTGCATTCGATTCTGGGTCTCAGAGAAGACAAAACATGCTGGGGCAAAGCAGCCTGAACAGTTTTGTCTGGAGCCACTGTAAATGTACACACGCTCTCATTTGTAGCATCGTCACCGACAGTCCAAAGTTGCAGCCTGGTGTGTTATAAAAGCTTAGCATCGAGGGGCACTGCATCTGACATGCTGATTAGCTATAGGAGCTGTACCTTAAAACTCCTTTTCAAAGGCAGATTTTTAAAGTGCTTTAAAAAGTGCTCTTTGAACCAAGGCAGAGTGACAAAAAAGATAGGAATACATTGTTCATGCAATTGCTGGTTAAACTTCCATCAAGCCTCCCAAAAGCTAGCTCATGCTTTCAACGTGTTTCTAGATTAATATTTTGAGAATAAGAATCAAGTAATTGTCATTTTATTTTGACACACAGAATGATTTATCCTGTTTCAATACCACGTATTTCCAGGAGAGAATGAAGCTCTTTTTTTCAAGTAAATCTAAATTGTAACAGCAAGTGTTGTACTGTCATTTTAATGACAGCAGTAGACTTTAAGTATGGAATGAATCAATTATTGCAAGCACAGCCCCTGTGTAAATCACTGATGGCAAACCAACCTCAGGATTATAAAATGAATCTTTGACAAGTATTCAAGGTTTCAGCATATTCTCAATAATGAGGATTAAGTACCTACTATCTGTGAAAGAAAAGTTTTATTCACTTACTAAGGATATGTGAGTAATCATTAAGAGAGGTCAGATTAACTGAGATAGTTTTTAAAAAAGGGCATCCAGTACAAAATCTGCTGGAAAATCAATGATAAATATGTCAATTTTTTTTTTAGAAAAAGGGAAAGATTAAGCATAAGGCAGTGTAATGCAATGACTTAATGCTCTATTTTTAAAGAATGGAGAGGAATTATAATGACATCATAAACTATCATTATGAAACTTTTTGACATTTTCATGTCAAGAAAAAGATACTTCTTGAATCAAGAACAAATAGTGATTTCTGCTATCCATGGGCAATTCAGTCAAGTTCAAATAAATCCTGATTCTACACTGAGAGAGAATGATAAAAAAGCCTCTGGACTACTCTGATATACATTACATATTCT
The DNA here is from genome assembly GCF_017639235.1 of Corvus kubaryi. Lineage (NCBI taxonomy): Eukaryota > Metazoa > Chordata > Aves > Passeriformes > Corvidae > Corvus > Corvus kubaryi. The sequence continues at coordinate 6,792,003 of NW_024582063.1, read as the reverse complement.
TGTATTTAACATTTTCACTCTAAGAGAGAAATTGAATTTGAAGTTATAATCATAGTTGAGCTGTGAAAATGGAAATAGTTTTTATTTGATTATGTGTCAATAATGCATACACTTTTTGAGATGCCTTTATAGTAAATATTTCATATCACTTTGCTCTCTTTGACAGTACCCAAACAAAATTGCTTTTCCTTTGTCTTTTTAATTTCCACAAAATAATGCAAAATTGAGAACCAGTGTTATCATAATTGTAGACCAACATAATTTCATGATAGAATAAAGCATTGTGTTCTGTCATAATTTGTATTTTAATTATTAATGAGACCCTTTGCTTTAACTGTCAGAATTTTTTATTAATGTCTTATGATATTTGCATACTCTTTGCTTTTATATAGGGAGAGGATATAGAGAGGAATATAGATATATATATTTATTTCCAATATATTTATATGGTTCTTCCCTGGAAGATTTGCTTTTGAAAGCTTTAACGGTTGACTTCACGTTGATCAAGAGATGCTTTATATACACTGGGATGAGGGAATAAAAAAAACCTACAATAATGTTACACTTTACAATTTGATATTCCCTTAAAATAATTGAAAGCAACTTCAAATTGAAACAAATCTCTGCTGCTTGTAACAAAATAATGTGCCTGTTTATTTGTACTGCTGCATTTCCATTAAGTTCTTTTAGCCAAAATTATATTTCTTTTATTTGTGTTTGTGCTTGTGTATATTTCTTCTTGTTTATGGCACAATGTGCAGTCTCTTTGGCCCAATATGGATGATTCACAGTTCAATATTTTCATTCTGCACTAAATGGTCAATTCATTACAAATTAATTCAATATTTCTAAATTTTGTAAACCAGTGTATTCTTTGTTAAAATAATACATTCTGCTATAGGAATGAGAATGTTAACAACTCTAATAGCAAAAACATAATTGTATAATTTTGCAATAACTGAATTTTAGAATTAATCAAATATAAGTAGGTACATTTGTAAAGTGTAAAATTTAGATAAAATAAGTGTATATCAGAAATAAAAACTATGAAATAGTTAGAGCTCGAATTACAGAAAAAATGAGAATAAGTGTTTCTCTTAAGAACATTTCTGCAAATAAGAGTGGCTGTAATTATTTTGCTGTCTGTTTATCTAAGACACTTAAGTTGTTAAATGCAAATGATTTTGAGCTCTTGAAGCCGAAGGCTTTGCTGCTGCGCTCAACCAAGTGTTACAGTATTCCTTTTGTGCATTTCAGCAGTGCTTTTTCTAACTGCCCAGTTTTTATTATGATTTTGAAGTGAGAAATTCAAGTCCCTGGTTTGTCAGAGGAGCTAGTAGTTTACAAAGAGGCTGTTTCTCGGTAACCTCCTACAATTAGTTTGCAAAGGATCTTAATGAGTTACAGCACACACTTAGAAATAAGCACGAATTGTGACGCTCAAAAGGCTTACAAACCTTTTGCAGAAAACAAAACTGGAGGGATTCAGGAAAATGCAAGTGCGTAAAACATTTCTTTCCATTGTGCAGTCAAAGGGCTGAGGTTTCACAGTAAAAGTCTGGCATCTGGTGGTCCCGGGAAGCAATGGCATCCCACTCCAGAAGGAAACAAGGTGGTCGCAGCCTGAAATAGCTCATCAGCTTGTAATAAACTTATTATTTCCAGCGTATGCTTATGTGAGGATTCCCGATTCTGAAGGACCCCTTCAGTATTCATTGCCACTGGTTGGGTTTTGTTTTCACCTCAGAATGTCTGTATTTCTTCCCAAAGAGGGAAATAATTGCATGTATCCAGAATTGTGATGAGCTCTGAAATGCCAAATAATGCCCTGTGCAACCCTCAGCAGAAGGCAGGGGAGGACACTTACTGCTGTTGCCCACCAGTACTGCTTGGAGGACTGAAAAATAACTAGGAGGCCAAGACCCAAGTGTGCCATTCCAGGAATGGGGAATTTCTTCTATCCTCTGATGAACCATAATGATATGTTGCTGCGCAACCAAATTTGTGAAAAACCATTCCTTCCCATGTTCCTCTAAGAGCACTGACACAGCAGAGGTTGTGGAGGTCTGGGTGGGGAAGGGACGCAGAAGTAGGGACCTTCAGAAAGATGAAGTTCATTCTCTATCTTTGCAGGCAGTGACATAATATAATCCCTGTCAACAAGTGAAAAAGAATTAAAATTTTCACTTTTTTTGACCAAGAAACCCTTCCCAACTCAGGTTACTTTAAAGAGTCAATGATTATCTTCTACGTTAAATAAGTTAAATGTCTTTCTTTCTAAGTTAATTCTAAGTTACATGTCTTTGAGTGTAATGGTGCTTCACCTTTCCCTTATTCATGTACCAAATGCACATTTATAGACAATGACAAAAAGCTGGTTAATCTCCTCTCTCCAGACAATCCCCATTCTCATTTTCACCTTGCTACCTCTTCCTTCAGCTTGTTTATTTTTTAGAGTAAAGTAAAACATCTCTCTGGAGCAAGGATGGCCAAAATTACACAGTGATTCACATGAGATCTCTCCTGAGCCAATGCTAATTGCATGGATTCTCCATCTTTGTGGAAAACACAGCTCTGGATGTAGTCTTGCATTTTCCATGGCTACAATATGAACAAGTTTACAGTGCTGAATGAGCAAATTATATCCATAGGTCCTCCTTACCTCGTAATATTTCCTGAGAAGCTTCACTAATAATCTTCCTTCAGCCTCTTCTTTTAATATTACCTGATGTCATCACTCTTCACCTGTCATATAACTTCTCTCACAAATGCCAGTCTTTCTTAATTTATTTTTTCTCACCTGTCAGACTTCTGATTGCTCTACTGAAGTTCAGAGGGCTTATATCTCCAGTATTTCCTTTGTCTTGAAACCAAACACAGATGTCAGTTCTCTCTTTACATTTGCCTCCATTTTTAAAGACTTACTCTTCCCTTAAAAGTTAGGGGTAAAGACTTAGACAAAAAGGAGCAGGACTAAAATGCCCTCCAAGTCTCTATTGCTGCCTTTTAAACACAGGTACATTCTCCATTCCTTATCTGCCTGGTGTCATACAGAAAACAGATACAGTCCAATACTTGATATCATGTTTTTATCCCAGATGCCAAATCTTGCAGCCAAGCTCTCTGACTTGAGCCCATTCAGGACTTTGGGATTGTACTTTTCAATGTATACATTTTACGCCTTTCCAAGGTGTAACTGAGCTTGACTTTTGACAATGTTTATATCATCATTATGCTTTTGGACTTGTAAGCCAGGGGTTATTTTGCTGATCTCTTTTCATATCTTATACTTTGTGTGTTTTGTCTGGTGCCTTTTCAAGGTTATTATTTATCCAGTTGGAAAGTTTCTTCCCTTGAGCTGCAAAAAAGTTCTAGGTAACACTAGAAACCTTGACATAATGACATGCCAGATCTCTTCCATATCCAAGTCCCTCAGCTTCCCTGCAGACTTGCTTTTATTTCCTTTTCTTTTTTTTTCCTGAATGAAATGGAAGGACATTTGAGGATGCCTCAGCCCAGAGTATTTATTAAATGCGCTCTTCTCGTACAATCCTGTTTTTGAAAAGAGTAACCTAAAAGAAAGCAAAACAACATGAGTAGTTAGGCATTTGCATGCTGCTTTTTTCCTGTACTTCATACAGCGTCCAAGCAGCTTCTCAGGGAGGGACCATAATCATTTATGTATGTCAAGTACATAGGACCACTCTGAGTACAATAAAAATGAGTAACACTGAAGTGCTGCTCTTTCACCGAGCATAAAGAATAGGCTGACCTATGAAACACTTGAAGGGTCTTACAGATCTGTGCCGTGCTTGTACAATAAAGGAGAAAAAAATGGCTTATTGTTATTTTTAAATGATAATTTCCAGAGGGTGCAGGGTTCCAGAGGGTAAAGGAACAAGCAAATGACTACATCCCTTTCAGTACAGGGGCATTTTGGGGTTTTCCATTGCACAGCAACATGGAATAGTACTGAGATGATGAGGCTGTCTGAGACACCAAGAACATAGGAGAGCTCTGCAGGCAGCAACTTCGACTTCCAAGTAGCCCACAGAGTGACACCTGTGATTAGGCTTCAGCAGTCCTGCTTCCTACACAGAGCAACCTCCACCACCCCTCCTGCTGGAATATTTCCATTTTCCATGTCCAGCCCTACTCCTTTCCTTTCTTCCATACTTTGGTTGTCAGATAGTCTTCTTCCCTAAAAAATAAGGTCCTCTCTTTGTCCCTCTCATTCCTTTCCCTTGCCCAGATGTGTTTTCATACCCAGAACCCCATGGAGAGGGCATTGCTTCTCATGAACAAGAGATTTTAGTGCTACTCCAGCTGCTTTCCTGGCCTGTAGCACTTCCCCTACAAACACATGAAGGGCTAAGGAACAAGAGAGGCCAGAGAAGAAAGCTAGAGGATATATTTGTGTGGGGGAAAGGATGCATCATTCACAAAAGGGGTTGAGTGTTGTAGCTCTGGCAGTGCAGGATTAGTGTCCCCTCATGAGCACAGGAATGGCCACTGCTCCGTGTGCAGGGCAGTGCAGGCAGAGCTACCTGGGGAACCTCCATTCCCTTGCGTACCGTCCCTTTTCCCCACCAGGCTTTAAAGCAACACTGAGAAACTCAGGAGGTCCTATTACAGAGAAGCACCCCACTGTAGCCAGAAATACAAAAGCAGAGAACAGAGCAAGGGTGTCTGCCAGACATTTGCCTTTCCCTTCTACCTCTAAGTATTTTCTGCAACAGAAAGAGAAAACAAAATCTTCAAAATTACGCTAGTTTATAAAAATACTTCTGTTGCATACCAAGACAACCTAAGCCATTTTCAACACTTCTTTTTGCAGATGGTTTCTGATGCAGAACTGTGTACAAAGCAGAGACCATCATGAATTCTCAAGGCATTGTGCAAGCCACAAAGGCTGGGCTCAAGTCTCATCTCTCACTGTATTTGCAGAGCATGCCTGCCATTGTCAGTCTTGTCAACTCTCATGGTCTCTTCGCTTTTTACCCTGTGCTTACTCCATCTCTTCTTTCATTAAAAAACACGAAAGTTTCTGTCCTTGTGGATTTGCAAAGGGAAAATAGAATCCCCAAGGGCTTAGAAACCAGGCAGCAAATTAATACTGCCAACACTGATTATTCTTTGAGATTCTATTATTTTAAAGGCAGTCTCCTGACTTTCAGGGCCTGATTCATGGCTTCTGAACTGTAAAGTTCAGCTATCCTTGCATTTGGCAAATATCTGGAAGTGAAATGTGTGCAATCAAGCTCTATATATAATTCTGTGAAATGAGAGCTGTTTATCTCAGTAGCTGAAATATTCATTATTGAAACTAAGCATTTCAACATTCAGAGGGTGAATCATGGGGGCTTGAGAATAACAGTGATCTGGGAAATAGCAAAATACCTGCATGTCTCTACAGTGTTCTAAATGGATGCAGCTGAGAGGGTCTGACCTTGCACAGGGCAGGTGGGATGAGAGCCCCTACTGACACACAGGCACCTGCCCTTACTTTTGGCTTGATCCTTTCATTTTAGCTGGGCTGCTCTTGCTGGTGGCTGGGAGCACTCAGAAAGCCAGAAAAAAATTAATGCTGAGTTTGCTGAGAGAAAGGAGGAGGATGATGAAAGGGGTGGAACTGGAAAACCCCAACCATTGCAATTTTTCATATTTGGTAGGCAATATGGGCTGTGTGTTGAAAAAATGCCTTCTGCTGCCCCTTTTAAAGAAACATCTGCCATTTGGTCAAGGTTTAGATTTGAAAAGTCACACCACTTCAGTGTGACCACTAAATCTCCTCAGATTCTTCCTTTGTTTCACTTTCTTTGCACACAGAAATGCTGCAGGTTACAGACAGCATCCTCAAAGGGCAGTGGTGCCAACTCCCTTCAGTCCAGGCCTAGAAAAATGAAACTGGGCATTCCTGGGAATGGCAATACCAGAGAAGGAGACAGTCACTACAGCTGAGATCTTGTCTGTCCTGTCACTCTGCTGACTTTTCTTCCTGGCACTGGTTCAGCAGATTAAAAGGAGCCTTCAATCGGAAATGCTGAATAAACAAAAAAATCAGCAAATGGACATGGAAAAAATATACAGACTGGGACAAGGATGCAGTGGGAATTTTCCAGTTTAGGTTAATTTTGGTTTTTTCAGGATAGAAGGTAAGGTAAGGACAACTGGGACAAACCATGATGGAAAAGCAGATGTTCCTAGGGAAGGCTAGAGTAAAGAATAGTATGTAGGAGCTGTTTGCCTCTGGCAGTGGCATTGGGTTAGTTCAAGCTGGCATGGTAAGAGGAGTCTGTTCTCTTTAAAATGCCAGCCTCCGAGGCAAAGCCAAGCTGAGCTTTTTTGCCAGTTTCAGCAATAACATTTTGACGTGCAATTTCCACATTGATATGATTAATTGCTAAATCAAATAAGGAGCTGTGTGATGGAAAAGTCATCTAACTGATTTGCCAAAATGAATAAAGTATGGTCTAGTCTTGCTTACAATCAAACTGGGAAGGCATTTACTAATAAACCCAGAGGCCTCCAAAAAGCAGAAAAAAAGATAGTTTCATTGCAAATATCTCTGAGTGCTGCCTTAGAAAACTGCTTCTGTCTCTGCTTCTACATCAACAATTCTAATAGGACTGGGCAAGGTCCTTAAAGCCATTTCCTTAACCATGGATGCTAGATGGGAGCCAAATCACTGACCTATCACAGCTGGAGCTGCAATCCACAGGGATGAGCTTCAGAGGTGGGATATGTCACTTAATACTGTGCACACCAACCAGAGCTTTAGTATCAGAAACTTCTAAATTCATTCCCTGTGTGCCTCCTTTTCCTTTCCACTAAACAGGGATATAACAACTTCACTCCAAAGCAAACACAAGGATAAACTAATCCAGGTTTGTAAAGTCAAATTGAAGTTGTGTGTACTCACAGCATGGGACCATATTCTGAAAATTGAGGATAAAAGAGATCTTAAACATCTGCTTTTTAAGTGAACATCATGCAGCCCATTAAGTGAAGAGGAAAAATCCCTGTCAAAAATATAGTTCATGATCGTGTGATTTGAGCTGTTACCAAATGTGAAAGGCCTTACCAAGCTCTGTGTCCTGCAACACAGACCCCACAAAAGTTCTTTTTACAGGTGTGTTTGGGTTAAAGTGTCTGAGCATCCTGAAGAAAAATGGGGAAAAAAAAATAAATAAAGAGTTTACACCTCCTTTCAGGAAATAACAGCACACATCACAAAACTTCAAACTTTGGTCTTGCTGACCTTTGACTCTGCCTTGTGGTAACCAGCAACAAGGGCATTTCCCAAATGAAGCTGGAAGAAGTGCCTGTGGTTGTCACAAACACTCAGACAACCCAAGAAGTGAGTCTGCCTGTATTATTTTGCATGCTTATGGCATTGGTAGGTTTTCTGTTGAACACCTGGGACTTTAGGACATGTCAGACTAGCAAAGGAGACTGAAAAAATAAAATAGTGAAAGGAAGTAATTTTAAAAGCTAATAAAAAGAAATTCTAGTTGATGTTGAATTAAGAGAATCAATAACAGCGTAGTGGGATCTCATCTGTGCCATCTCTTTCAGCAAATGAAGAGTTCCCTCGGATCATGTGTCTCCTATCCACATACAAATGAAGGGCAGTCTGACATAAGTTATTAGATGTGATTAGATCACATCCTAAGATGATATAGCACCAGTAAATATTTTCTAGCCTGGCATTAAAAGCTGAATGTTTTTGGTAATGAGCCCATCCTTTTTAATTGTGTCACTTAAAAAATGTTTTTAAACATTTAATCAAACCCATATACAATATTAACAAGTGCTGAGGCAGAAAGAGAACCTATTGATCACAGGTGATACATCTAGAAGCAATGCACTGTTTACAGTGAGTCATCTCACAACTGAATAATGATTTTGTAATTTAGAGGGAAATTCCTTGCAAATAAAAGTCTGACACCGGGATGCTCGTTCTTTGCAACGGAATCCCATTGCTGAGATGGAGTTTTGGAAAGCACTTCACACAAATTTTATTGAAACTACTGTACAGTGCTTTATGTGAAGGATATGGAAGCCCATAAAGTATTGTGCAGTAAATTTAGTAATGAAGGGCCACAAATGGCTTGTTAAAGATCCCTGTGTGGATGTCGAGTTTAACAGCGAGTATTGCTAGACTAATGTATTTTTTAAGTAGTTTTTGGTCAAACAAAATCTTGTCAAGAACAAGGTTCCTCAGATAAATGACTTCATTTATCATTCTAAGAATAGTATCTTGGTTGAATATGTGATTTGTCTTCTCTCAGAAGTTTTATCACCTGATAAAATTGGTCAGTAAGCTGACCAGTTCAGCAACCTGAATTTCCACAAAGCATCACTCAAAAAATGGTGAACTTGAGCTAAGCAAATAATTTGCAATGAATAATTTACCCAAGATGGCTAAACCCTTTTTCTGCAACTTTTTCTCAGATGCTCAGATTTATTCACTATTTAGATTTACTTTGTGGATCAACTGGAAAACTATCAGATTAGAAAGACTTGGCATTTGTTCATTGAAAACTTTAGGTCAGTTAAATCCCCCAAGAGAAAAATCATGATTTTGATGCTGAGGCTTGATTGACAACAAAATGTTCATTTAGAAAAATACTGTTAGATAGATAACTGCAAATGCAGCTTTGAAATGTCCTTTCATTGAATCAGACCGTAAGCTTTCTTATTTTAAATTTTTTAAAGAGCAAACATTGAAAAAAAGGATCTGACATGCAATTTGCCATTATCTAAATCTGTGGGAGCTGAAGACACGTGGTCAGGACCAAGAAATTCATTTATAGAGTTTGAGTGAACTTTTTTCAACATTTCCTGCAACTCCACTAAGCATCCCCTATACATTGCTATTAACTTCAACTACTCTGGAAGTTACCAAAAAGCACGTACTAGTGAGAGTGATGTGCAAAAAGAGAGCACAGCAAGATTTAAGATGGTGTTGTGCATTCCTTTTAGAATTGTTGAAATTAGTGCTCATGACCAGTGTTTGAATAACTTCCCAAACAATCAGAGTCTCCTTCAACAGAAGAGTTACATCAGAAGCAGTATCAATGCAATTCTTTGTCTGCTCAGAAGTGTCAGGAGCCACCACACCTCAAGACCCTCTTTTTTCTGCTGTGGCTGCCAGCTCAAGATGATAATTTTTGTCTCTGCTAGTCTTGATGAACTGAACCACAGCTATTGACTCAATTCACAGAGACTATCTAAAAGCCTCACAACGGAATTCATTGGCCAGTGCTAATCTTCCTACATATAGGACAGTGAGAGTATCCCCCCCTAAAAAAGTTTAAGGGGTCTGATATAACCCTTGATACTAGTCCTTTGCTCCAGCTTTAGCCAGCTGCACCTAAACTGTAAAAAGGGTAATTTTAAACAGATTTTACCATGATAGTTTGCTGTTGAAGACAGAATTTGTGGAAGAAAAGAAGCATAAGAGCTTACAAAGGAGGCTCTTGGTGTAGTATTGCTCACAGTCTTGTCCTGAACACATTTATGTGTGCGCACACACAGGCAAAAGTACCCACACTGTACTTTTAACTGCTAAGCAGTAAAAAACCTTTGCAGAGTGACCATTTACTGCTTCTCTGCTCCAGTTTGACAATGAAAACAGCTCAGAGCTGGCGGGATTCTACATCAGTCACCCCATCATGGTCATTGCACGGGAAGAGGATTTAGGAGAGCTGATCTGCCCTGTCACTCTGGGGCAACGGATAAACACACTGGGATTTTTTTAAAGCCTTCCTTTGGTCCACCTGGCATCAATCAATAAAAGTGACAAACCTCCTGACAGAACAGACAACTGCCAGCAGATGAGTAGTGCAGGTTGTTTTGTTGGTGAACTTTCATACTGTGGCAGAAAAAAAAGGACAAGCATGAAACCAAAGCCTTGGACTTTGCAGCAGTGAGAAAATCAAAGACCTTGGAAATTCACACCTTGAAACTGTTGTGAAGCAGACATAAACTGGAACAGAGAGATAAAGTAATATAAGATTATTCTTTGATAGGAAAACAACAGTGTTCAAGCAGCAAGAACAAAATGCTCTGGCACATAATGTAAGTGCAAAATTTCTGTTGGTGTTATCAGGAGGCAAAGTCAGAGATTACAGGTAGACCACAAGTGAAATCGCTGTAATTGTCCTTGGGGATCTCCAGTGAGTCTCTCAAGGCTCTCCACCTTTGAGGTCATATCTTGATCTGAATGTAGAGGTGCCTTATTTTGTCTTTTACATCAGTGAATATGATTAAACTCCTGCTGTTGTGCTAAATTTCAAAGATTGTAAAAAGTCATGGGAATTAAAAAGGTCACTGCAGTATTTCATTTCAATAGCAAATCTGTGGAATAATGTTGTACAAGTACATAGGAAACTGCTTTGAAAAGAGAACTTGTCAGTGACTTAGTTCTAGTGAAAAATAGCAGGCATTTGGAAAAATGGAATTCTGCTTCCAAAACTTATAATTAGAAATGGGCAGATAATCAGAAATGGGCAGAATAGGGTCCTTTCAAACATCAAAGCACAGAAAAGATGCACAGTTCCCAAATATTTGTGTAACATATACATTTTGTATCCATACATTTACAAATGGCAAATTTTACTTCCATATAGCATAAGCTGAGGGCGAATCCTTTAGAAAGATATATTCCATGTGCAGACACAGAGGACAAGACTTCTATATAAAACAACAGAGCAGGTAAATGTTTTAAACTCATTTGCAAAAATACCTTAACTTTAAATAAAGCTCTTCTCATTCCTTGTGTATTCATTTGTGTTTGAAAAATCTCATATTTACTTTCTTTCAGTTTAGCCAGACACATTCCTCCTTATGAAGCCACGGATCAACATAATTTCTGCTGTTTTACAAACTGGCTAATCCCAGTGGAGATGTAGCTCTGCAAATAATATAATTTTCCTTCAGGAACAGAAAAAAATACTATTCCAACAGTGAATATGAAAATTGTGAGCTTGTCTGATGTCTGCAGGACAGAAGCCCTGAATGAACATTGTACACAAACATGATGGCATATGAAAAGGTTCATGGAAACTTAGCACCTTGAAGTTAAGCACATGGCTAACCTGGAACCAAAGAAGGCAAGACTGCTGAGTAAGTTTAAACCAAAAAATTTTACCAGTCTACAGTCCTTCTGGGCTTTTTATTCAGTTTTTTTCAGAATGGCTGCATCACCAGGGGAACATTGCTGTTAACTTTTAAAAATACACAGTGTGTTAAAAGGTTAAGGGGGGCTTTTTGTTGGTTAGTTTCTTTTGAAAAGCTTACAGATCAGCTCACCTGAATGACAGAAGTATACCCCTGACAAAAGAGCCATCATCTTGTGATATTTCAATCACTGATGCCAACGTATGAGGATGTTAAATTCTTCTGGACATGTCTCCAGAATTTTTAGCAAGGACAAAACGTTTTTCTCTTTCAGGAGCCTCTGCTAAAATTTACCAAGCGCATAAATGAAAAGAGAAGGTTGGCTAAAAACTTTTAAGCAATCTCCAGAACAAAAGGTGCCTAGGAAGGCATAGCAAAATAAAAAGCTGTTTACCCTTTTTGAAAGTTGGTATTTCTCTGATGTCTAAATTCAAGAACTAATTTATATTTTTTACCGGACAGAAAATAATTTCAGGCTCTTCCAGCAAGCTGGACAATAGAGAAATCTAAGAGGAATGCTTAGCAGGCTGTTTTGTTGAATAGCCATCAAGCACAGCAAAAATGCAACCTTGTTATCATTTCTACACATCACCTATACACTTTGATGACAATGGACGCACAACTGATGTTATCAGTCCTTGAGGAATAAATTAATGCTATGGAATACACACTGGTGCAAAACAAAAGGGAAAATAAATTAATCATCTCACACTGTGAGAGGTGAAATAGAATCCTTAAAATAAGAAGACATCCAAGCCCCTACTATTTTTTTCCTTTTCCCAAACTAAACCTGAATGTTTTTTCAGGCTACAACATCTCTATCACCTTCTCCACTGGGCTGGCCCAGAATATGAGTATATGAGGGGATATATGCAACACAGAGAGCCTCCTTTCACCAGTGAGGAAATAAGCCCTCTGTCATTTGAAAACTAAATTTTCCTCTTGCTCTTTACCTGTCCCAGCAGGGAGATCCAAGAGCTACTTTGTGTGGCAGCACTAGCAGGTTTAGATAACTATTTTTGTGGCGCTCTCCTGCGTGTGGGAGAAGGTGTCCTTGAGAGCACTGGCGAGTTTTGGCCGGGCAGTGCACACAGATGCACAGGGACAGGTGTGCCCCTGCTCTGGCCGTGCTGCCTGGTGGCTGGAGGCCAGCCAGCTCTCCTCAGGCCACCATGCAGTGGCCACACTGCCACACTGAGCCCCAGCAGCTCACAGTGCCTCGGGCAGCCTGTGCTCTTGGGGCAGCTTATCCGAAAGCCTCAAAGTGATCACAGAGGTGCACGCACTCCATTTTACCATCCCCAAAGCCCAACAAGAAACAGGTTGGTTTTTTTCTGCCATGCTAAGTCAAGCTAGACCACCCAAACTATGTCCCCATGAGCTGGGACCCTGAAGAAAGTGGTTGGTGGCACTGAATCTCCCAGCATGGATTCCTGTGCTGCTTCCATAAATTGAGGTGCACCCAGGTACCCTGTGACAGGAAGGACACAAGTGCTGATCTGCTTCCCTGGTAGAGCTGATAATGTCAAGACACAACACTCTTCATCTTCACTGCATGTTTGCTGTCACTTACCTGGGCAGCAACCTCGAGGCAATGCCAAATGCAACCAGAGAGTGTCTTGGCACAGGCAGGCAGCTTTTATCTGTCCCTTGCTGAATTCTGTCGTATAAAAATATACCTGGAAGAGTCTCTCAACTTCTCCTATGCAAACTGGCTGAGAAAGTTGGGGTTGTTCAAGCTGGAGAAGGGAATGCTCCTGGGAGAACTTGTAGGACTTTCCAGTACCTAAAGGGGGTTAGAAGAAAGCTGGAGAAAGACTCTTGACAAGGGCTTGTAGTGATAGGACAACGGGGAATGGCTTTAAACTGAATGAGAGCAGGATTAGATTAGATATTAGAAAGAAATCCTTTGCTGTGAGGGGGGTGGAACAGAGGTTGCCCAGAGAAACCATGGATGCCCCATCCCTGGAAGTGTTTAAGGTCAGGTTGGATGGAGCTCTGAGCTGCCTGGTCTAGTGGAAGGTGTCCCTGCCTATGGCATTAATATACTGAATTTTGAGATACTCTGTTGTTAGGTTGTTTTCCAATCAAAACACAGCCATTTATGTGTAATTTTTTAATATAATTTTCTTACCATAATGAGGGTCCTTGATAAGTTCATGGAAGGAGCTTCACTGAGCCTTTTGAAACACTAAATAAACCTAGTAAGATCCAACATCAAATCCTTATAATTATGATAAAAAGCCTGTTAAGTTCAGTTTTGTGAAAGCTATTGAGAAAATCAAGGAAAAAAGTCAATGCTGAGATCGTGCTTTTATGCATTTTACTGGTAATTGGGTAATTAGGAGTAGTAGCAGAAGAACTAAGAATTGCACATGATCATTCTGCGCAGACAGCAATATCCAAGACTGGAAGTAACATCTTCACCTTGAACTTAGTGAAGACTGTTGAAAGGCTCAAGTATTTTGTTGGAGGAGTACAAAGTTGAAAAATGAGGTAAGAAGGTAAATTTTCAAAGGATTGAGAAAATTCTACAATTAAAATTGAGTTTATTAGATGAATCTTTGCACTTCTGAATTCAAATTAACTTTCTGCACATATTCTTCAAATTCAGCCTACAATGTATAAACTTTTAAAGATATTTCTAGCTCCAACTCCAAAGAAAATTTGTGGAAAGCCTAGGAAAGGAAATAAACACAGGCACAGACAATTGCACCAAATATTCAAACCAGTTATTTGACAATTTTCCACTTCTAAAAATCATCAATTTGTGAGGACTTCAGTATCTCATATTTCACTATCAATATCACAAACTGTCTTGAGAGAAAAGATAATGCTCTCTATTTATTGAATATATAGTGCAGAGGACACAGAAGGAATGATACCTGGAAGACACCTCTCTTTGGCCTGGAATCTTTTCTCAAGCCATCCATAGAAACGTTCATTTAAATCCTTGCTACAGAATACTTTTAAAGCAATATGAAAATAATTAAGACCTTTCTATTGCTGTGATATGTTCTATGCAATTCCTCCCTGAACATCTGTACAATCAAATTTGATAATTTTCCTTAGATAAGGAAATTCACCACTGGCTAGAAAGGCCACAAAGTCTACACTCCTCTCTCTGCAGCAGCTGCAAAGCCTGGAGTAGGCTGTACAATGTGAATTTTAACAGCAGTAAACTGAGACCTAGAGCACATTAATTTTCCAATAATCCCTGCAGAGCACGTGTGGGTATCTCTGTTTCCCAAAGGGCCACTAATCTGAGGAGCAGATAAGCATCTTGCCGAAGGCCAAGAAGCAAATCAGTGGCAGAAATGGTGAAAGCACCTGGAGAATTTTGTCTCACAGACCCTTTTTTTAACACCCAAGCCACCCTCCACCTTCTTGCTCCAACACTGGTGAAAGAACTGCTCAGATCTAATTTGAGATAGGGTAAGACTATAAGAGCATGACAACGTTAAGAACCTCTATTTTCTTTGTTATACTGCATTTTCAGGGGCATGCTACTCCTCCAGTAGTTTACATTTTAAAGAGGTACTGGTATAAAATTAAACCTTTTAAATTGGTTGAAACATTGCTGTTCCCTGGGTGTTAACAAAGAACATTTCCTTGTCAAAAAAACTACATACATTTTAGCAAAGCTGCATGAAAACGGAAAAATCTTGCTCCCACACTGACTGACTGAGCACCTTGTTAATCATTGCAGTGTGTATCATTAATTCATTACTCAGCTGTGATATGTTTTCCCTGTGACAGCTTAAAATACATAGTGAGTGAATACTTACTGAGTACAAAGTACTTTCAGATTATAATATTTTATCATGGTAAAGAAAGCTCTAAACCAACATGATTTGACACATAAGATGTGGCAAAAAGTTGAGGCACAACAGCCACCATTATAAATATTTATAGACATACCTAAAGTCTTATATAAAGTTCATCCTGTTAAAGGACATGTTTTATGTTGTACAATTCCTCTTAGAATATCAATCTAATAAGCACCAAATGAGGCTGAAGACAATGCTGTTATAAAAAATGGAGAAAAATGATTAAAATGTGATAATTATACTGACAGTTTATATGCTCAATCTAATCAACCAAGCTTCCAATTTGTCATAATGTACACTCACTCATACATTATTGCTTAATTATAGCAACACTTCTATTTCAAAAGGCTGTCAATCATGCAAATGCCTATCATTTTTCTCTATTTGCATTTAAGAGATATATTTTTAGTTCAGATCCAAAGCCCTCTGTGAACCTGAATTAACCCCAGCTATTTCTTTTGTTTGCAATGCTCACCCCTGTTTACTCCCTGTTTGCTGTCTGTGGTAGCTTGTGCTTGTGATTTGCTGCTTTACAGCTCATCTGCTGCCACAGAGATTTTTGAATCTCATCTCTGTTCCTGAACCGTGATCTCAGTGATATATGTGTTCTCAGGAGCTGCAGACCTGAGCTTGAACTATTCAGGTCTGATGTGAATAACATTACCAGACAATCTTTTCTTGTGTTCTGGATTTGTCTTATTAGTCCTGCAGGGATGAGAAGAGAGAAGAGAACCTTGCCTTGCTTCCATGGGTAGCCCTGCCAAAATCAGTGTTAGGGTCAGGGTTTGGGTTTGGGTTTGGGTTTGGGTTAGGGTTAGGGTTAGGGCTAGGATTAGCATTAGGGTTTGGCTTTGGGTTAGTTCTGATCTGTTAAATGTGAAAAATTGTGAAAAGACACCCTTTATTAACACATCCCAATATTCACATTCTGATACACGTTCCACTCTGAATTTTTCTTACTCTGCTTCTTTTGTTTATTTTAATAATATCTCTTTCGCAACCTCTGGTCCCTACTGTCCCCCATTTTCTACAGCTCTGTTCTAGCTCATAAATGTAAGAAATATTTTGCATTTTATGTGAGCATTGGGCAAGACAGCAAGAGATGTTCTGAACAGGACCCATCAGCAGTAGTAGGAAAGAGAAAACTTAGGGAAGTTTGTAGGAATCGTTTAAGTACTTTGGGAACACTAAGGCAGCAGGGGAAATTTTGCAGTGGCACCAATGGGCAGTATTCTGGCAGTAAACAAGAAGAGGTGCTCTAACATGAAATATCCAGCTCCAGAACTGAGAATTAAACCTCATGTTTTCCAACCTTAATGATTCTGTTATTCTGTGAAGTGACACCCCAGCGGGAATCACTCCCCTGCATGCTATATTATGCAACTTAACTTTCTTTTTCTCTTATATATTCTATCTCATTGTATTCTCTTTGAAAATCTAATATTTTCTTACACAGATATTTCATTTGCAGTACGCAAACTTACTCTACTTGAGCTTTAGATAGTAGAAAATAAACAAATAAAAGAGCGATTCAAACTACCAGTTTGGGTGGCAAAGGAATTAAAATGAAAAGAAAAAAACATGCATCACACTGTGAAAAATGTCAAGTTATTCTTTGAATGTTGGCTCAGGAAAATCTCAATACATTTCTGGTAAATGAGGCATGAAGCATATTCTTAAAAATATGGTGTCCAGGAGATAGTAGTGCCCAATATTTTATCCTAATGGCAATATATAGTACTTAAAAAAGCTTGAACTTTAAATCAAACACTTTGGGGAGGATATGGACAATCTATTAGTTTTTCAAATATAATTTACTATCAATAAGAATATGAGATAGTAAACCATTTCTGGGAGCTTACTTGGTTAAAATCTGTTATAAAGCTGGAATGTGGCTTACTCTCTAATTAGTCTGCAGGCAATGCAAATGATCTTCCCGTATCATCTTGACTTCCCCAAAACTTCTTACTTCTTGACTGGAGTCATTAATGTCTTGTTGGGTTAAGATAACCTCTAATGATCACACTCATGAAGGATGCACTACCTTTGATTCAGTAAAATAATTTGGTGACAAAACTATAGTATTTGCCATGCTTGCAGAGAGTACAGAAAAAAAAATCAAAAAAACAGAGAACCCCATAGCATAGAACCCCTTTGAAAGACAGAATATTTTACTATTTCTAAATAAACAATGTGTCAGTAACCCATTCTGTTCATATTATAATTCTATAATTCTATAGAATTAGATTCTAATCTATATCTAATTCTATAGATATAAGTCTAAGGAAATTTATCTTCCTTATTTGCAGTTCCTCCTTACTTTAAAAGATACCTACAACACATTCCTCCTAGGACAAGTTGTTGCTCAAATTTTCATCCATCTCAAGCAAAACCAAATACAAGATGCCTGTTTTTACAGAGAACAATGACAAAATGTATGTATCTCACACATATACCTATTTAGAGGACAGTAGTACTAACACTTATCATTCTTTAAATCCTCCATTGAAAGCAGGATGATGCAAGTCCTTTCCTCTCTTGTGAAATAGCTTCAAAATTTTGCTCAGATAATAGTAAGTTAATATTACAAATTTACTTGTTATGACAGCAGGAAGTTCTCATGACAGATTGCCTATCTTACTTTTGGACAGACCAAACTGTACTTATTTGAAAAATAAACTACTAGGTCTTTTTTCTGATTTTTACAAGATTTCTGAGCAGGTTGTGAAGCAGCAACAGTGACAAGTCTTTCCCACACTGGAAAATCAGTGTGCAGATACAGTTGTTGTATAGGTGAAATGGAGTTTCTGCAAAGATTGCCTCTGGAAAAGTCCTGTGTCGCTCTCTGGTCAATGTCCTTTACTTCCACTTGACAGAGCAAGCAGTTTTAGGAAGGACTCCAAATCTGGCAATTTTGCACTCGATTTCACGCTGACAGCTACAGTGTACCAACTGTTGAGGCTACTTGGGTGTCGAGCACTTCTCCTGATTCTCGTGGTTATTCTGTAAGAGAGGAGAGAGGTCACTTCTGTTTGGCTTTATCACGTGTTAAAACACAAGCAAACACTAATTCTTTCAGAAAAAGGGCCACAGCCCAAAACTGGCATGTAGGCTGAACTAATTTGTTTATAATTAATAATTCCATTTGAAATTACCTTGTTTTGTTAGACTGTGACTCTGTCACACACATAGTTTCTGTTTTGCTCATCCTTTGAAGTCTTTCCTGAGGATTTTTATTTTGTCTAACATATGATTATATAAAGGTGTGTAAAGTGGAGGGCTGCTACTCCAAGCCTTCTGAACAAGGGCCTGCAGCCAGTTGGCTTCTGGTAGCAGGATGCAGACACACTCCTTGCCTGCCTGTCATAGGCATGTGCCAGGACCCTGCTTACCTCCTCCCCAAACCAGGAAAAGATCAAATTTTCCAAACCTTGCATATCAAATGAAGGAAAGCTTTCAACTGAATTTAAGAGCTTCTTACCTGTAGAAAAATAATTTGTTCCAAGGGATGCAGGTTCAGTGTCCTGACAGAAGCCATTTCTGGAATGACAGCAGACAGGTCCAACACACACCTCAGAGCTTTGATAGGATGTCTAAGTACCTGAGGCCTCTCTGTGTTATGCTTCTGTCCCAACAACATATTCCAGCAGTGACTTCAGAAAAACTTCCTCCTAGGTTGGAAACAGCCAAAGTCCTTTTATAATATGGACAAAAGTTTCACAGGGGTTCCTTACTCTGGTTGTTCATCAGACAATCTCAACACCTCCACAGTCTTCTCACAAAGTAGCTCCTGGGTTCCTTGTCCAGTCCTGTTTCTGAGCAGAGTTGAAGCAAGAGTTTTTCTAACCTTTGTTATTTCTTTATGTGTTTATTTATTTTGCCAGAGACATAAAATAGGCTTTCTTTGCTGATAAAAAAATAGTCTACTTAGATCACTGAACAGATTTCCTGACATCCTAGGCAGAACTAAACTCCACATTTTCCAATAGTCTTCGGGAAAAAAGCTAACACGCTTTACTTCAAAACTAATGGAACAGTGCTAGAGCCAAACCTTGCTCTTAAAAGGCCAATATAATCTATTTCATAGGGCTATGACAAATTACTGAAATAAGATATATTACTAATGTTTAACACAGAAACTTGCCCAGGACCTAACTCAAGGGAGTGTCATTTGCCCATGACATTCATCAGAACTACTTCACCTCACAAAGAACAATCAGAAGTAAATTTACCTTATATATCCTTTGAATATATGGCTTCCAGCATAATCTTTGAAGCAGCATAATATAAAACTTGTGCAAACTGGACATGATAGGAAGCAAGCAAGAGACTCTTTTTCCTTATAACCATGTAATAGGTGTAGTTATTCAGAGTGTGATTTGAATTTCAGAAGAAAATCTCAGTCATCGCCAAGAAGCAAAATGCACATAATGTTTGAATTAGAGAAAGATATACAAAATTCATTTTCTTTTGGAATTTTCTCCCAACGAGAACTCCACTCTGCTGAAGAGTAGCCACCACTTGGGTAATACCCAAGAAAGACCAAATGGAAAATTGTCAGTGGAGAACAAAAGGAAGAGGTCCTAAGAACACACATGCGACCTTGACTCTGCCCGTGGCTTGTAGCATGCAGCTGCTACGTGTGATTGTTGTTGAGAGGAAACAGAGTTGTGCACTGTCCTGGGGGAATGCGTGTGCTGTTTATACATGGTGCTGAAAGGCAAGAGGGTGAAGCACAGCTAGCAGAGTGCTGGGGAGGATATAAAGTGATTGAAGATGTGTGTCCTCATGTGTGTAATAGCCTCGGTTGGGTTGAGGGGCTGGGTGGGGGGAGGGAAAGAATTAAGGAATAGGAACGCATTCCTAATGGGTTCTTTATTTTCTCCTCAGCAATCAACAGCTCTTGACTTTGTATCAATTTATCTGTCTGCTCTGTCACTCTTTGGTTGATGGTCATTTCTTGGAAACTTCTGTATGAGTTGCTACTAATGAATAATGAGTTGAAAACACTGGTGCTTAATACTTTCCTCTGTCTTAAGAAAAAGTGGGGTTTTTGCAATTTTTAAAGGCTGACATATTTCAGTAACTGCTGTTTCCTAGCCACCCCTTTAGATTTTCCCTGTGACTGTGGTCTCCTTTGGGAACCGCCACATGAATTATTTTAAAGACTGGGTGTGAAGTCCAGTTGGTCCAGTGTCATTTGTGTTCTTTCCATGCCTTCAGAGCAGCTCCCATGTAAATGGCATCTTTTTCAGGAGACTGGCTTTTTAAGTCAATAAAATTATGGAGGACACAGGTATGGCTTCCACAGCTGAGAAAAAGAAACTAAAAGCAGTGGAATGCTTCTACTCATAGAGAAGATAAGATTTGGCCAAAGAACTTTGAGATGATGGCCAAGTAGAATAAAACTTACTGATAAATAGTTGAAAAATCTACTGCAATTACTGCCCTGTGAATTCTAAAGTATTTTACTTAATACTAATGATCTTGATACTGGTACTGAACCCTAACTAATGTTACAAATTTGCAAAAATTAAAAGAACATTGCCTAAAATATCAATGTGTCCTAACACCAAGGTCATTCTGAAATTATATGGCTCGTCTAGTTACTCAGACAACCCAGGAAGAAACTTTTCCAAGCAAACTTCACCAGCTAACCACAGATTTATTTAACCTACAAAGAAGATTGTTGACAAATACTCTAATGAAGCATTTTCTCCACAATTACATTACCCTAGGTGTGCTCATAGATCCATGGTGCAGAGTATCTCCTCTGGCAATGTCCTCTCCTCCCTCATTATTCTCTCCAGAAGAGATTCACTCTTCTCCCATCCTGTCAGCAGCTGTGCTGGAGCACACCCAGAGAGCCAAGCAAGCAGATAGGTTTCCTTGAATGCCCTGCTTGGCTCCAATTTTGTAGCCAGGGAGTGTCTGGAGGTGCAGCCTCCTGTCTCTTCCACAAAGGCTGACACTGGCATCCCTGAGGATGCTGAGGAGTCAGGGATAGAGCCAGCTCCTCCTAAATACTAAGGCCATTCAGCTATTCAGCAAGGGTGCCCAAATGCAAAAATAAGATACCTGAAAAACTAAAAGTAGCACTGCCAGAGGACATTGCAGAATGCAGGTTGGGATACTATGAGGGTGCAGTCTGAGTCCCAAACGCAGTAAGACACTATGCTGACAGTTTCCAGTTAGAAACTCGGGAAAATTTCACTTGTCAGTTGTCATGGGTTAGCAAGCATAGTCCCGGAAGGGAAGTCCTTGCTAAGGGCTGCTTGCAGTTTCCTCTGGGAACTGATAGAACCTATCAGCTGGCCAGTTTGAATATGGACAATTCTCTAAGCCACTTAAAGTTGTGACCACCTCTGTTATCCACATTTAAGAATAGGCAAACTCCCCCTCCAAGCTCTCTCTCGTTTCCGTGCTG
>NW_024582063.1:6690559-6765559 GCF_017639235.1 Corvus kubaryi | reverse complement strand
CATATTCCCTTTCCTCCACATATTAAATTTTGATTCACACTTAAACATTGACTTCAAAAATATTTTTTTCCTTTTATGGTTAACACAGAAACAAATGCTGTAAATTAGAGCTGGATTCTGGGGAGAAAAAAAATTACCCTCTGCTCAGGACACCATCATGCTGGATGCTTGGAAATGGTTGGATAGGATGGAGGAAAGGAGTAGATGCACACAGAGCTGCTGGTAGGCAGAGATTAGGGAGCAACGGCTCAGGCAAAATTAGCAGCAGCCTGGAGTGCAGGCAGAGGGAAGATAGGGAAGGAGATGGGCACCCAAGGAGAGCACCCACCCCTGAGCTTCAGAATGATAAACCCCACTTCTCCCAGATGGCTCCTTTGGCTGTGCCCAAGCACCTGTGCCATACTGCAGAACTCTGTTGGCTCTGGATCTGCTTTTGCCCTTCATCTAGCTCACAGAGTGCCCTTTACCCTCTCAGACAGCTCGGTATGATGGATCTTGATGACATTTAGCCAGAATTTTCTTAAACTTTATGTTTAATTTAAAATCATCCATGACTGCATTCAGATGACTACTTCCCTGGTCACAGATATAAATCTGCTATCAATAGGAATAGAAAAGGCAACTGTAAGTAAATTTCTTTGACTGTTAAGATTTATTCCTGGTATTTCCCACTAAATCTGTGGTAGTAGGATGAGAAAATCTCTCAAACTGGTAGAAAACATAGCATTAGGACATGCAATATTTTGCACAGCTGTAGTAGTTTACAATTAAACATGTTACAAATTTGACAAAACCTC
Source organism: Corvus kubaryi (assembly GCF_017639235.1). Lineage (NCBI taxonomy): Eukaryota > Metazoa > Chordata > Aves > Passeriformes > Corvidae > Corvus > Corvus kubaryi. The sequence goes on along the minus strand of NW_024582063.1, from coordinate 6,764,762 downwards.
TCTGTGCACTTTACAGTTTTTAAATATAATGTCCAATTTCCATTGCATGAGGTAGAGAGGCATTATGCCATTGTGTATGTGGTGAAATAAGGATGTAGCAAGGGTAACCAGCTTTGTCAAGGACATAAAAATACACAGGCTACAGCCACTTGTTCCTAGAGGCTATTTAGCAGACTCAAGGCAGATAGAAAGTAAAAGAAACACAATTGAAAAATTGTTATTTCTGGTCTAAAAATCGTTATTTTGGGGTTTGGCAACTATGTCTACTGAAAAAAAAATTGAGTCAGACTTCCTTGGTAGAAGGTATTCTATAAACACCTATAAAAGGATTCTTCAACATGATTTGGAAAACCCTGATACTTTAGTCATGACACTTCATGAGATAAACCAGCCTTTTGCAACACAGGAATTCATGTGGAGCATATTTTAGAAATAAATATTTTCTTTACTTATTTTAGGCCACATGTCATCGTTTAAAATTTTAGTACTTCTCTTTTTTTTTTTTAAATAGCAAAAGATATTAAACAATTTTATGTTTTGCCTTCAAAGGACAGTAATGGAAAACCACATCACACAGCAGCTCCTGCCCACGCTCACTAGCTAAAACCATAATAGCATATGTTAATGTATACTATCTAATGGACTTTTAATTCCCTTATAATTTAGGGAGCTGTAAAGAGAAAGGAAAAATGTGGAGGAAGAATAAGAGGATATCAGTATGCATCAAGAATACGTTTATAATTTTTGAAGCTTTAATTTGTAGGAAAAGGCAGATTTACGTTACTGTCAGAATAGCATTGCCATTATCTCCTTTAGAGAAATGTTCACTATTCACCTACACAGTTTAAAACTCCATCAAAGAGGATTTCCTCTTTCAAAGACTGTTTTTCTAAAAAACAAAAAAAACAACCAGAGAAAACAGACCCTGCTTACTCTCCTTCCTGAACATTTCCTCCAGGTTCATAGGATGGCCAGTTTGGACAGCAGATAAGTTAAGCTTCACATGAAAGTGGGAAAATTGGAATAATTCAGTCACTGAGGCACAAGAAATGTCTCCTCTCTCCCCAGTTTTATAGCATTGTTACTCCACTGAGCTGAGTCTGGGAAGAAAGTTAAGCAATCAAGCAATTTACAGTAAGCTGTGTTTTACTGCATGCTTTGTAAGGTAGGCTTGTATGATATAATAGATATTCTGTCTAAAAAAATCCATTTTACTAAATTGCTACCAGGTTCAGTTTTAAATTGGTAAAGATATAACTCTTACTTAAAATCATGTTTTAAAGTGACACAAAATAACTTCTCTGTTTAAACATACATCAGAGCTTTAACCTGCAATGGCTCCGGACATTCCCAGGCGAGGTGCAACTTCTGTTTGTCCCATTAGAAAACTAGAAACACAGTCTTTCCAGAGGTATAAATCACATGTTTTTTGTTCTCAAGTATCACAAATACCAGATCTTAAACCTGTCACTGGTGCTGGAAAGTATATTGGGAATAATGGAGCTCAAGCCAATGCAATTTTAGAGAGGAAATTCTGCTTTTTACTGAAAGAAGATAATTCATTCTAGCCTCTTGTTTCTTTGAAACGTGTCAGCTCAGGGCTTTGGCATGTTAAAGAAAGCATATGTTAAAGTAATGTCAGGCACCTTCGATCACAAGCACTGACCCCAGCCTATGAAGGCATTTAATCTTCAAGGTGTACTAAAAGTGTGCTCTGAGACGGGCATCTCATGCTTGAAGTTAAGGAATTCCATTTCACTGGAAAATGCCTTTTCAGAAATTACCTAAACTTACATAAAGGATAAAGGCTACATATTCATCTTAACAAAGTTCTGTTTTTAATTCCATTACCATCTCCGGAAGAGGAAGGACAGAAAACAAGGGGGCATTCTCCACCCTTTGAATACTTGTATTGCCCCAATATGGACAACACAGGCTCAACACTTCTGCAGCATCTCTCAAGAAACCGATGGATGCCCCAAAAAAGGAAATTATCCCACTGATCTAGAGATGCAGCTGTCTACAAAGGTGAGTACATGGCACACCACACAGAAAACATCTTCTATTTTCCCAGTGCAAGCAGTAGTTTTTTCTTGCAGAGAAACAGTAAGGATCCTAACCAGATCATCATAATGGATACATTTCACTGGAAGTATTAATCCCACCTTATAATAGCATTTAAACACATCTCTGATTTTAAGTCCTCAAATTCTTTGCTGGGTTAAGGCTCAAACAAATATTATATGCAACAGAATTAATTCTGGTTTATGTATATTTGTGTGTGTGGGAGTCACTCTATTTAGGTCAAGTACAATAAATGCAAAGACAAGCATGTTAGCAGCAAAGTGACCCTTTAGAAGTCCTAAAAAATTACTCTTGCAGTCCATAGTCCAACATTTAATAATGTTGAACTTGATAAGGGATCTCAGAACCTGAAAAAGGAGATCTGAAAGGCACCTTTATGGAAAACAATTGATTTGCTTCATTTCATTGAAATGGCTAATGCTTTGATGGTTCATATTTACAATAGCTTGTCCTGTTCTTCAATGGAGTTGATATGTTGGAGTCTTTAACACCATAAACTTGATCAAAACTTCCTGGGTAATAAACAGAGCGGATTTAAGATGTGAGCCCCCCCCATCATACTACTGCAACCCATCTGTGTGCCAATTTGTAACTAAAGACATCAAGAAATGTGTTCTTCATGCTCAGATGCCCTTGGTAGTTGAAAATAGTTCTGAGAGCTCAATATGCAAACTGGGTTCAGAGTCTGAAAGACTTCAGAGTGAAAGATTTGACCTTCTGTAGTAAAAGGCTGTATCTGGCTAAATCTATTACTGAAAGTAGAGCTTTTACACACCTTACAATGAAATCTGAATTTTAAATTTTACCTGCCTTCAAAAAAAACACAAACCCGAAACAAAACCAACCCCCAACTTTCTCCCTATCTTTCAGCTAAGCATAACTGTCTTTCCACCATCCCAGAATTTACATCAACAGGGAAAGTTTCCATGATCCTACAAAGCCATATTTGGGGGTGAGGGGTGGGGGTGCTTGAAGGTTCTGGCAGCAGAAAATGGAAACTTTGACTTCGCGCTGTCACACATGACAAGTGTCACTCCTGCACATTGTCAGCTCTGTGTCATGACCACTGTGTCTCAGTGATGGGACGTTTTGGCAGGACTTCTGCCAAGTTCAGCTCATCTCATCTGTCTCTCCTCATCCTGTCTGCTCAGTTAATTATTTATTTGTCAAAAAGAGTAAAAAATGGGATAAAATAATACATAATCCTTAGTCTTGCAATGCTGCAGTAACAGTGTGGCAACTGGATTTGAGAACCAGGCGATTACACTAAGAGCAAGGTTCCTTATCACATGCTTTTATGCTGGCACATATCACTGATAATGTTTTTTGTCATGCTAAATTACAAGTAACATTGAAATTTTAAGTGTGTATTAGCAACCTTATTTATGTCTGACTCTTGAAGCTTTCTCCTTGCTTTCCATCCCAAGGGTATTTCAGAGACTTGACAACTCTCTACTATTAATACTAGAGAAATATATTTGTAGTACTTGCTGCTCTCACATTTCACTTTGTCACTTGTTTGCTTGCTGGAGGCACATCTCAAAGCCCATTTTTAAGTATGGAGATATGCAGATAGGCGTCCAGTGTGATTTTCATACAGGCTTCATGTCTGTCTCCCACAAAACCAGCAACTTTATAAACCTGGCTCAGAATCAGAGCCTCCATCACAGACACTTCAACAACTACATTTCTTTGAGTGACTACAGACTTACTGAATTCTTTGAGCAAAACTCGTCCACATTCAATATATTGCCATTAATGACTATAAACAAAGATTTCCCTTTATTCTTTTCTGCTATTTTCACATCAAAAAAAACCCCAAACAAATTTAAAAAAAGGGGGAGAGAACAAATAAAATTGCAAGCAACCGAAAAACTGTCAATGACAAAGAGGACTTCTTGCACTAAGTTCTGCCTAATGTGCTGCAGAGAAGCAGCTATATGGACTAGTGTTCCTAAATATGATCATTTTTCCCTATTTCTGCAAGTCTAGCTGTCCTTTTGACACTCTAATTCCATGAATTCTTTCAGAAATATGATTGATTGGATCAAAGTACAGCTTTATTATTTTGTTCTGTTTCTTAAAGCAAGTTATGTGCATTGCTGGAGATGAAAACAGGTTTGTTTGCTAGCAAAAGCAACTCTATGTGTCTGATCTTCAAAAAGACCATACTCTCTACCTGTTATGTTGTTCAATACAACTAAATACATTGATTTTTAGTAGAAATGTTCATAGAACAATAAAATCTAACTAATAAGAAGAGCATGTATAAATACCAGAAAAAATTATAATGATGAAACCATCTGCAAATTACAGAAAATATCTAATCCAGGTGAGTAGAAAAAAGGGTTAAAAAAATTGCAAGAATTCAAGAAGCTCAGATGACTTTGGAAACACAGATCAAAAACAAAGAGACTGGAAGTATAATTAACTCCATTACTGCTCAGTCAAATGAAAACAGCTGTGACACCCTGTCTTATTTATGACAGCAGCAAATAGCTCTATTCCCTTGCTGGTTATTGCTGTAGGACAGCAGTGGTTCTACAGCAGGTGAAATAGAAACAAGCTGCTAATATTTATGTCACTAGATCAGGTTATGGATACAAGATTTATGCAAAAGTTCTATAAAAATATCCAAGTAGCTTTTATATCTTCTGCAGCAATCCTTTTCCAATAGCAAACTAAATATCTCTTTATTAAATATGATCCTATGCTCTAAGTCGTACCGAGGCAAAGAAGCAGCTCCCCCACTGCTGAAGATGAGAATGTGTTTTCCCTGCAAACCCAGTTTTGTTCACTCTAAAACATAAATAAAAAGCTTTTTAGCTCTTAAAACTACTCAGTTATTTGCAAATCCAAGCTAGGCTTTGTCAATGTGGAGTGGAATATGTGGTAGCTTGGTAAGAGAACTGTTTGCTGTATTTTGAAAAGCCTGTGCTTTTAAAAGTATGGAAAGCAAAGAAGAAAAACAGCTTTCAGATTAAAAGCCTTACTTTACTAAAAAATGTCATTACCTCCTTTGATATAAAAAAAAAATGTTAGTGGGCAGATTTCCTAAAGCAGTTTTTTACCCCACTGCTTTAATCACTGTGCTTACCACACCTAATCGGTCTTACTCAGACTAACTGCCCATTAAATAATGACTGAAAATAAGATTGTCAATAACAGGACAGAAAATAAAGCAAGTAGGATGTTGCATACTTCACTGCTAACCTTTTTACCCTCTCCCATGCTCATCACTCTCTCTCCTCCCATTCCCCTCCAGTTTTGATGTTGCCTGTACTCCCCAGCTCCATGGTGCATTGACACTTGCTCACCAGCACAGCCCCTACCTGTACCCCCACAGATCCAAACCCTTTATTTCTCCACCCCTCTTCCATTATGCGCCAGGAGTTTGTTCTCTAAGCCCTTCACTTTGGTCCCATGGGGCCAGATTCCCTCTCAACAGCCCCTGCCTTCCGGGGGCTTTGGGCAACACTGACATCCCTGCCAGAAAAGGTCACCTCCACTTACCCCATGGATCCCACACCAGGGACCCAAGTGGCAAACTAGGTCCTGACCCCTCTCCTAGTGCAATACCATATGCCAAATGTGCTTCTGTTGATATCACAATCTCATGGGTAAAAACTAATTGTTTTTCCTCTCATGGACTTTTCTCACAGTCCTTCTCTAGCTGAAATAACAGGCCTGAGCCATAATCTTACAAAGGCAACAAGGCCTTCATTTTATAAGGTTTTACTTAAATGCCACACAAACGCTCCTTCCCACCCCTCCCAACATCACACTTTTCCCCTTCTTTATGGTTGTTTGACATAAAAAGTATCATCAGGAACCAGCCTCTGGGGTTTGGCTATGCTGGAACACCTTAACAATGCTGTGTCACCATCCCCAAGTTACACAGGAATAATGGAACAGATGAATTTGAGGACCAGACAGATGCCATGTGTCTTTGTGTCCCTTTGTATCCCCCATCTGCTTCTTGCTTTCTTTTTTTTTTAATATTTCTCCAAAATCAACAGTGTTGACAATGTTCCCTGGGATTTTTTGGGCCTGTCTACTGCATATCCAAACAAAATGCCATCCAGATTACCCTGAAGGTTTCAGATGTGGGTAGAAACTAATCTGCCCTTTTTCTACCACACAGATATGTGTTTCTAAAGGGTTTAAGACTTCCTCCTGCTTCACTTTCACTGAAAATAACGTGCAGAAATTGGCTGAATAATTACATAGTTAGGGATTTAGTTACATATGAGCACAGCATAGAATGTGTTGAGTTTTCCGTGTGGTCTCATCATTACACCTTTACTCAGCCTTTTTTGCACTTGTCCATAAGAAACCACAGGCATCACCTCTCTTTGTGGTAGCCTTTAGCATCTTGACTAGCCTTGAAGACATTTTTTGATCCTTACTCTTCCAAAGATTCATGGAAGCGAATACCGGAGTGAATCCCTGGATCTGACAAAGCTGTGAGCAAAACTCCAGCTGGCCTCAGCTGTACTAAGGTCAAGCTGCTGGCAGTCCTGTGGGCACGTGCACAACAGACACATTAAGACTACTTGGCACTTTAACACTGAGCTGCTGCTTCCAGCTTTTCCACAACCCAGATGTTTTTGCCTCAATCTGGCAAAAAAATTTATCCAAGTTTTGAGTAGCAGTGGTAATAGCTGCACTTCTTCACTCAAAGGGATGAATTCCGCCTGTGTTTACTTCCTGCAGGATGGAGAAGCAGCTCTAGATGCCTGTAGGAAATAAAGATACAGTAAACCTTTTTTCTAGCCCTTTTCTTAGGCAATAAAATTCCTCACTCCTGCCTAGTACAAAGCCTTAGAACCACAAGATAATTTGTGCAAGCAATGCAAATTATGAAGGTGGTAAACGCACGCTTGGATTTGGAACACAAATCATACACTCCCAAACCTCACTGAGATCCCAGATGATTTCCCTGCTTCCAGAAGAGACCCTGCATTTCTTGGCTTTCAGTCTCCCTGCAGCTGCAGCACCATCACAGCTGCAAAGGCAACACACAGTGGCCAGCTGTGCTGGCAGGGCTGGGCTTCCCATGGAGCCATCCCTGTGAACACTGCTCAGAGAGCTCTCGGACAAATGAGCTGAACATCCCTGGCAGCCACAGCCACCTGGGGCCTCTTTCTGCGTGGTGTCACTGAGAAGACTCAAAAGTGGGGTTTTTCATTTCAGCTTTGTGCAGATGGTCAGATTCTAAAACTTATTATGAAATTCCATTTTTGCTTCCTCTGGTTGAGTCATTTTGTTGGTAGGAAATTGCAGCCAGCTCCAGGGAGCTGTCACTCTGTAGCAGCCCTCAAGCACGGTGAAGCACAGATGACCCAGAGCACAATGAAAAGGTGAACTGGTCAAAAGAAGGGCAGGGTATAAGGGATGCTTCCCAGTCCATGCAGTTGGCAAGGCTGAATCCCTTCAAATCTTGGCTCAGGAGATGGATTGTAGGGGACCGGAGGCACCTACACAGAGACAGTTGATATCCCTCAGAATTTAAGGAGCCTTACACCCTGTTGGACAAAGAGATGTAGGAGCACAGGACAGCCAAGATACCTCAAAGGATGTCACAAATCCAGATTTGGGTTGCTGGATCGAGCTCTGAGAGCTGATGGTGAGTCCTGGATCATTGTCACAGGAAATCATCCATCTCTTGCCTTCTGCAAAAGGTCATGCCCAACCCAAGAACATGCTGACATGTGAGTGCTGATAAAAGAGACTTCATCACTACATCTCTCTTTCCATTTTGCAGCTTGCCAACAGCATGACTAAAAGCTTTCCTCTATTATAATAGCAAAATCAGATGATCCTGACATTTACTGATAAGGAAACATATGAGGCTACACACAGCACGAGAATAAACAAAAAATAATTCTGCAGCCTTAATAACAGATTCACTTATTTTGGCATCTCTTCCCAAATTTAGTCTATAACCTAAAGACAGGCAATGTTTAAAAATTCAAAACAAGAAGTGCAGGTTACCCTGGCACAATTCTACTGATCTTTCAGCAACATAATCTAGAGAAGAATGTAGTCTATGAGGTATTCATATTTTTAGAATTAAATAGTTGTTGCCTTAAAATAAATATGATGCCATTTGATACAATTTATCCAGAGAGTAGAAATATAATAGTACTCCAAATCAAAACACAGGAGCTAAGAATAAAATGAAAAACCCACATTTGAAACATACTGTACTTAGTTAAAATAACAGCTAAATGTCAGTTTATCTTTCTGTATAAGAATATCTTTAACCCGCAAAACACCACAAAAATATTTTGTCTTTAATACAGGGAACTATATTAACTCTATTTTGTGAAAGGAGGAAAAAAAAAGATTTTTAATTAACAGCTGGAAATTGCTTATTAACCTCAAAATAAATTAATTTCTTTATCTGTCCCTAGCCCACATCACTGAGATGGCAATAGTAATTAAAAAACAGATAAACTGTTAAAATAACTTAATGCACACAGGCAACCTGAGTTCTTAAGTGTGCAGCGATAGAGATATTAAAAACCATCACACTGATAAGATTCTGCTTTAAAGATGAGACCTCATATGCCAAATTTCAACAGAGAGTGATTTCTTAAAGTCAAGCCATAAACCCTAAAACTGGGATTTCATGGCGACACTATAATTTATAATACTTCTGCAGTTTTCAATTATTCAGATGCTCATGGCCCAACAAATTGAATAATGAATAGAGTAATGAATTGAACCCTGACAAGATGATAACAGAAAATATTATGAGTAGTCAATACACAGTGGAGCCCACTTACAGAAAGATCCCTCAAAGAAATAACTTGTTTGAAGGACACATTTTCTCTTGAAATCCAAAAGACTTGCGGGAAAATGAGTGCAGGAGTTGCCATTAACAAATAACTGCTGAAGGCATAAACCTGCAGAACTGCAGTATATTTCTAGTGACTGAACTGTGAATCATAATCATAAATAGACCAGTTATATTTTCTGTGGATGTAGGTTATGCATTTCATTATTGCTTTTTTTTTCCTCCCTCTAATGCCACAGAGAGAGAAAAAGAATGGCCATATAAATTCTTAAACACTTTAGCTGCAGGCTTAGCCTTGGAGGTGTGATGATATTCCACAGATGCTAAAGCACACAGGTCTTAACAGCATTTAATACATCTGCATCCACACTGCAAGCCAGAAACATAAATAATAGAAATGATAAATATACTGTTCAGAAATGGTGAAGGTAATGCACGTTTGTATTTCCCAGCTAGTATTTAAAGGAGAAGTGCAAGCAGCCAGCAAATGCCATGTTAAAAAAAAAAAAAATTACGCAGCTTTAAAAAAAAAAAAAAAAAAAAAAAATCAACACAACAAAAACCCACCAACCCCAAACCAGATTCAAACAAAGCACTATTCTGCATTAGCAAAGAGATAGGTAGCTTACCCTACATATTGAAATTTTATGAGGTATTGACAGTTTCAAACTAAGGTAAACAACAGTGCCTTCCAAAACTGCCCCCAAACTTTGCGCCAAAAATCAAAATAAGCCTTTTATGGAAGACTGGAAAATATTGGGCTAATAATAAAAATACTGACTCCTTTTAGAGTAGATCCAAACACAAGGCCAGTTATTTGTGGCATGTTTTGCTTGAATCCACACTTGGTCTTCAGTGCTGGGTCAACACTTTTACTGGGTTCACCCCAAAGACCCAAATAGCTGTAAACACTGTAAAAGATGGAAATAAACTTAACAGCACCAGACCCTTTGTGGCTGTACTTTTGCAGTACCTAAGTAGATTCAGCAAAGAAAACGAGAAGGTTTCAGAAGCCTCTGAGCTTAGTTGACTTGTTTAAAAAAAAAAAACATAAAAAGGAAATTCAGAAGTCTGGATGTTTTATATTCAATACTCAAATATTATAGTGGGGAAAGAAGTGTGCTTATTTCTGTCAACTAGTGAAAGAAAGTGCATATTTCCAGCATTCCAAAGAAAAACCCCAGGAACCCAGGAACCAATAGCCAGGTGGCACAGCCCACCTTTCAGTAACATCTCCAGGGGCTCTGTTCTTGTATGGACACCTCTAATGTGCAGTGACAGTTCATCAAAAAGTTGCATCAGTTGGAAAAAACAGATCTATGCCTCAATCTCCAATATGGGCACAGCTCCCACCATGTGCAGTTGCCAGCTCACAACTCTTTCAGAAGCTCCCATGCTCTCACATTTGTATGAACTCACCCCAGACCACCTTGGTCGTGGGTTATGGCTGGGTTACAGTGTACAGTCTTCCCAGACCACACATGCTAACCCATTCCTGCTTATTGACTTAAAAGGAAGATTTAGTCAGCTCTCAACACCTAGAAGATCCTGTCCTTAGGTCATGGAGAAATTCAGGTCTCTGCTATATTACTGTAAATCCATATTTAACTACATGGATGGAAGAAATAAGCACATATATATATCTAAACTGTGTGTATATGATTTTTCTTTGTTTTCCTCTCAGAGGGAAAATCAGTTATATCTGGAATTTTGGACTAGTACTAGCACTGAAAAGGCAAGCCTGTATTAAGAATGAGTTTGCTTTGAAAATGAGATGCTGTGACAAAATCACTGCAATTACACTTAAAAAATCACTTACATTTTTATTTGAGCATTTTCAGCACCCTGCTGGTACTAAGTGACCTCCAATCATATTCTAAACATTAAATTGCACCCTTTGCCTTTCCATTTTTCTTAAAAAACTTGTTTTTTAACAGGTCAGTCACTGTTCTTTTTCCATGAGCATTTTTTTTCTAGTATTTAACTCATCAGCTATGGCAGCTTGCATTGCTTATCAAATCCAATATCCCATTATTGAAATCATTATCTAGCCATAAAAACACATTGATTTATGTTTACTGTTAATATTTTACAGCTTAAAGCACATTTTCCTCACCAGAAGCATGATTTGGTGCTCAATTCTGTCATCTCAGCTCATACTGAGCTGCTGCGACAGACCCAATGGAACGGCAAGACTCAGTGTAGCACAGGGGTGTGAGTCTTAACTAAAGACAGAAACTTTTGATGACATTTATTTGAATTATTGCCATCATTCTTAAGCTCAACTGTGACTGAAGGCAGTGGCAACTGCTCTAGAGAAAGCCTAGTAACTAGTTTTATACAGGCTCAAATTGTGCTCGCCTTCCTTCATTTCCCTTCCCCACAAAGCAGCTGTGAACTGGAGTGCTAAAGGGAAAGACACACAGGGCTCAGGATATGGGAAAGCTCTTTGCAAAAGTCTGACCTGGAGATAGTCTGTCTCACTTGAAAATAAGCTTCCCAAACAGAGATTCAGCTGTTCTCAAAGGGATGCTTCAGTAGAGGCATCTAAATTTTAGCCTGGTACCACCAGTATAATTTTGGTATGATGAAGCCCTGCCCCCGCAAGGTGGGGACTTTAAGGAAAGATTTAAAGTCAGGAACATAACATTTGGAAAATGTCAGCTAGCTACTCACAGAGAAAAATCACCTAAAATACGTATTTCTGAAGCAATTGCACTGCTAGAAGTTTTTTCCAGTGGCATTTTCTTCAGCTGGGGCCTGTGTTTGATAGTCTTCAGAACATTTTTTTTTTTTACTAGACTGATTTTCTTGCATAGGAAAAGCACTTCTATATCTTCATTGCTCACTTGTATTCCTCATCCTTTGTCTGGTGTCCTTAAGAAATTAATTTCCTTCATGGAAAAACATCAGTCTTATGTGGACAGTGAAGAGCCCTGGGCAAGACTGTTGTCTTTATTTACTCTGAGACACTGGAGCACCTCCCCTACGAAGACAGGCTGAGAATGCTGGGGCTGTTCAGCCTGGAGAAGGTTGTGTGGAAACCTCATAGCAACCTTCCAGTATCTGAAGGCAGCTACAAGGAAGCTGGAGAGGGACTCTTCAACTGAAGAGATAGGACAAGCGGGAATGGCTTCAAACTGAGAGACGGGAAGCTTAGTTTAGATACATGGAAGAAATTCTTTACTGTGAGGGTGGTGAGGCACTGGCACAGGTTGCCCAAAGAAGCTGCGGATGCCCCATCCCTGGGAGTGTTCAAGGCCAGGTTGGATGGGGCTCTGGGAAACCTGGTCTAGTGGAAGATGTCCCTGCCCACGGCAGGAGGGTTGGAATGAGAGGATGTTTAAGGTCCCTTCCAACCCAAACAGTTCTATGACTCTATCTGTATAGCTTGTGGTGTCTGGGTTTCCATTAAACACTTTGGGTTAGAAATGACTCAAAATTTTAATATAAAGGTGATTTTTTTCTATGACTTAGCCCACACATTAGCAGTAATAGGAAAGGCATTAAACAGGGGTAATATTTAAATTCTGTTAAGATTAGTGCTCCAATATTCCACAAACATGTTGGGCTCTCCAGACAAAAGACATCTTGTAATTATAACATTGCTATTTTATTATAGTTCCAGTTAGTTCTGTACAAAGTTCATGACAAAACCTCAGCTCCTCTTAGGCCTAGCACAACTTGCTGCTGGTGTTTCAGGACCTGGAGCAACATCAAGAGTGGTTCAGTGGTTCTCACCTCCCTACACACCACAGAGCAACATTTATGCAAGCAGCTCATGCAGATGAGAATATATGGGTTATCAGCATAAATCCACTGCTCAGCAGGGAGAAAAACTCTAATGCAGGTACCAGGCTTTTAAAAGCTCAAAACTGAAACTGTTCCTGATATTGCTACCCTATCCAGCAGCTCTGTCTTCTCTAAGACCTAAAACATTAGATGAGCCCAACAAACCAGACAGGGGCAGCACTGCTGCCAAATCCTAGCTATGTGAATTCCATGTTTCCTACTTAGAAGCATTGCCTGAGTGCCTAATCCAGCTAGTTTAGGCAGACACATCACCTCTCTTCACACTTGGCCTTGGGATGCTGCACCATGGAGCTGGGCAAGGCTGTGCTGGGAAAACTAATGCCTCCTTTTCTTGTTTGATGGGGAAATGCTGCGAAGCATGTAGGTATCCCCATGAACTTAATAGGCTTGTCAAAATCAGATGTTATTTAATGCCCCTTCCAACATGCTGATTTTTAAATTTCTGCAAGGAGAGGTAACAACAGCTGTGCTGAGAAAGGAGGGGTTATGCTGTGAGTACTGAAGAAGGATACGTGTCCATGCTCAGAGCCAAACACAGAGGTAACACCCATGGGTGACTCCAGAGACGTGCAGGGGGACTCTAAGGAGATCACTTTCTTTGGCTGAACTCACCATTCCTTTGATCACTGTTTAATCATCTCTATTGACAATTTTTCTTTTGCTTCAAGAACTCCTGAAGATAACCTAAAGGGTATAGGTCATGTTGTGGTTCAGTGAACACACACATTGTCACTTACACAAAAGAAGCAACAAAATCAGTAACAGCAACAAACTTTTGGTGCAAAACAAATGGAAACAAGGGATGACAATTTGACATGAGGCAATGAGTCACTCTTTCTTCTACAAATCCACTCTCAATCCAAGTTTGTTCCTTATCCTATACCCGCCCCTCTCTTCCACCAGTCATCCCCACTTACTGAATGACAGTTCCAGTAGCCTTCAAAACAATAGTGCTTGTATGGCAAGCCAAATTCACTTAATGAAGAAATACTGGGATTTTGGCAGGCTGTTTGGTTTGGTTTTGGTTTTGGGGGACAGATACAAAAATTTGTAAATACTGAGGGTGTCCCTAAATAGATTGTTTTAAACTACAGACCTAATATGATTCAGCACACCAAGAGTCTGCTTCTTGACCAGACCAGACTTTGTGGTCCTTGCATTCCTATGGTGAGAAGATACACCACTGTCCCAAAAGCAGTCTACTCCCCTGGAAGTTCCCTAAACTTCATTCAAACTTAAATGTCAAATAAACCTAGTACTGGTAATTTGAACACCTATTAATATCATCAGCATCTAACAACCTGATGTATGTAATTTATCACAAATTTTAAACACTTCTGTCGGAATGTCTGCTTTATATTATTGACATATCACTGGTAAAACCAGTTGCTTACACAGTAGAATTAAAAAATGAAAACTCCAGAAACAAAAATGCAAACATTATTTAAAACTGAAAAAATTTTTATAAATACTGCCTTAATGCCTTTGTAATTGTTAAAAAACATGAAATGCTATATCATGTTTTATTAAAGCATAGCTTCTATGGTATCTTCTTTTCTGTAAGATTGTCTCATGTTTCATTTTACTAACTCTGAAAATACTGCTGGAGTTAACTATAAAATAGGAAGCAGTTTGGGTTTTTTAAATCATGCTTCACAGTTAAATTTACTAATCCAGTTAAAACTGCATCGCTTCAAAGCCTAACGGGTAAAACATATTTATCTCATATGCTAAGAAAGACCAGGTTGAAGAACACTTTTGACTTACAGAACATACTGATTTGATCTACTAAACACACAGCTCCACTCAGTGAGAGCCTGGTTTGGAACAGATTCCTTTATTTTTGGAAATCTATAGTGCCACTCAAAAAATACTTTAAAAATGTGTACAAACCACGTCAAATGTGTATATACAGTCCTGATGGACTCAGTGGGATTCAATGCATCTATGGAGCATTTTGCTGGATGAGAGCTGTACAAAAATATTAACATCTGGGTTAAAGAATAAGCATCCATAAAATTAATATCTAAATCAAAGTTTTAGCATGGTTCTAACTTCTTTAAGCACTTAGATAACATTATGTACTTGGACAATCACATGGGGAACACATACCTGGCATTTAGCAGTGAATGTGGTTGGAATCTGCCTGACTGGGAGAGGGACAGGGAAATCTGATGGACAACACACAGTATTAGTTTTGGAGGCAGGAATCAAAAGGAAATGTGAGTGCCTCCAGCTTCACTGAACACCAGCCACAGAATCTGGCTCATGATATGAAGGTGTCTCCCAGCTCTCTCAGCCAAATTTCTAAAGGATATTATCACAAACTGTATTTTGTATGGAAAAGTCAAGTAATCTGAAGGATTTCATGAGGGAATGCAACTGTACAAACAACTGAGCAAACATGTAGATTGGCCACCTTATTCAAAATGAATGCACTTGAGGGTTTTTTCTCTCACTCCCTATGGGTTGGTTTTTTTTCTCTCTCTCTGCAAGCAGACTATTAAGACAAGCAAAACATCATTTCTGGAGTCTTAAAAGTCAGTCTCCTATAGTTGAAAGCTCTCTATGTGGCAGAGCAAGCATTTTGCCTTTTGCTCTTCACCTGTCATTTCACACACCTGTGCCTGGCAAGGCCTCCTCTTGTCATGGAGACAAATTCCACTGCTGAAGGGCTCCAACTTGAATAGAGAAGACCATCATGATTTTTGTGGGACTTGGTTCTGAACACTCAACAGCCTCCTCCCTTGCTGCTCTCCAAGAGGTCAGGCTTCAGGAGAAATCAATGCAGCACAACACACAGAAGCATTTGCACACTTGAGAGGGATTTTTTAAGAGTAAAATAAACAAGGAAGGTGGGGTAAAGCAGAGGAAAAACTTCCTCTCTGATCATTAGTGTAAACCTAGTTCGTGGCACACTACAGGAAATTAGTAGCTTTTAAGAAAGGGCTTTTAATTGCTTAATCTAAGTAATGTGGACAATGGCATACGTGTTTTATTTTAGGGTCTATCTAGCCCACTCAGAAAATGTAATGGACCTAATTTTCATTTAGTATAGGTCTGTGCAGTTCCTAAAACATCTAAATGGCTATTAATTTAATCAGGTAATTTAACTATAGCTCTAGAAAAGGCCACCAGCTAGTTGTCACGCAATGATTATGAGGATGACATTTCTATCCCATGATGCCAGAGGCAGACTTTGATACATCATTTTCTTTTTGAAGGTTAAACTCAGATAACCTGCCTTTGGCATTTAATTAGCTACATATTAAACACTCTTTTAATAATAAAATGATTAAAAATTTTATTGCTTCTCAAATGAGGCCCTTTTAGATAGATTTAATGACTTGGTTAGAGCACTGTAGTTTGTGAACCAAACCTTAGTTAGACCAGTATATAGTATAATGATATGCTTTACAGCTTGCAAAATCTGTATTTTATTCAAATGACTGCCATAATCATTTTGGGTAAAACTTATAATGCATTCTTCTGTATTTTTAAGTCTAACTGTTAAATGTCATTGAAAAGTAACTCAGAACCAACTGATTCCAGGATTTAAAGAAATGATCAAATTCAGGTAGTTACATTAAGCTGCAGCAGGATTAATGTACTGTATTTTAGACAGAAATTGTTTATCCTTTTAAAAATCATTTTTTCACAGTTCAGTATCTGTAAAAAAAACCCTCATGTTCACCTAGCAATGATAAAAAAGCGTGAAGTGGCTGACAGTCTCCACTCTTTATTTGGTATAAAAATGTTAGCAATTTAATGAAAACTGACACAAAAAATAGATAATATTTTTCCCATTCCTGCATGGTAATAACAGTGTCATGACTACAAAATAGCTTTAAAGATAATAATTCCATGGGCTGTGCCCACAGAGCAAATAGTACTGTAAGGAAAAGCAAGTACATGGCATTTAAGAATATATAAAAATATATGTTTTATGTCTGTGTGCATATAGATTTCTCTTCATACTTAAACCAAAGAAGCACCTTATCTACAGATTAAGATAATTATTAAAAGCTCAAATTTTTGTGGCCAGGAGTTTGGCCTGCCAAAATCCCATCACCTTCACAGCCAGAAGTAGGTCATCTCCTCACAGGCAGTTAGTTACTGGCAGAGAGGCATAATGTAGGAATCAATCCAGTCCCCTTAAAAGTGGTCCCTTAGGGAAGAAGTACATTGTCAGGACAGCTGGATAAAGAGGGAAGTTCATCTCCAAGTCTGTCAACCTAGCACTTTTCATGGGCATAAAAATGAAGGAGAAAAAACAAGAGCAAACCCAATGAAGAACTAAAAAGTGGTATCTTTTAAACCATACTGCCTTGTTTCCAAGTCTTTGAAAAATTTCCCATGGCTATGACCCTGGTGGAAAAAAACAGTCTTTCCTCAACATCTACTCAACCCAGTGGTGACAAAGTAAAAGCTGGAGCCTTTTTAAGCCTGCCCTTTAGAAGCAGGAAGGACAGGTTATTTCCTTTGCCAAGATCCATTTGATAAAGGAAAAGTGGGAGGCCATCAGGATTGTGGTTATGCCCTCTTAATTTTCAAACTGCCTTAGTCCGTGTCCAGATATAAATTAGGAAAATCTACAAGTTGATCTGCTTACAGACTCAGCTGAGGTGCCACAGGGAGTAGGGGTCTGCTTCTCCCTGCTCTTTGCATGCCTCCTGTGCCAGGGCAGGCATGCACCAGTGTCCTTCTCACCACTGACATCTACACAACTTCACACCTCGGTTTGACACAAGACATCACAAATCTATAGACTCAGGGCAGGTGTTTGTGTCAAGGCCACGAGCATGTCACCAGTGCCCTGAGCAGCCTCTCATGCAGAGGAGCGTTTGCTCCTTGGTGGTACATTGGCCTGGTGTCTCCCTGGAATTTGTAACCACGAGCCTGCCTGGGCTGTTGGTTGACCCTGGTTGCTGTTGTAGCAATCCATCTGCTCCTCTTGTTCAGGTATTGTGGGCCTGAGAAATTTCTGCCTGAGCTTCTTTCTCTCTGCTACTGTTGCCTCTGGTGTCCTCAGCCCTTGGGAAGCAGCCTGCTCCTGATGCTTCCTGGCAGGTTGCTAGTCAGTACAAAATGTTGGGCTTTGGTTTTGTGGCTTGTTGGGGTTTTTTGGTAGATTTTGGCTGTGGGTTTGGTTTTGTTTTGTTTTCTTTATGCCTGGCCAGTCTGACTCCTGGTAACTGTCGAGAGTTCCTGTCGATGGTTTCATACAGCATTATGCCACTGTATGGACATTCATAGCATGCACCCTTTCCAGCTTTGGTAGGCCAGACCTCATCTCAGTGTTTAAGATGCCTGCATGCCTAAGTATATGATATCTGTAAAGGGGTAAGAGGTGCTTTGCACCTCACTTGGTGCTTGCAGCACCTAACCCATGAGATGAGATGAGATAAAACTTTAGAACTGCCCAAAGGTAGTACCACATAGTGAACTTATATTTTATAACCTACTCAAAAGTGTTGCCACAGAGGACCACCACAGAAATGTTTCTAGTAGAAGTTGTAGTAGATCAAAGAAAAAGACCAGGTTATCTGCTCTTGGGCAGTCCTTACAAAGGCAAATGGAGAGCATGTAAAATACCACCATTTCAATTCACCTCCACTTCAGTAAAAGGCTGTTAAGCCACTGGGAACCAGGGCCATGTACGAAGAAGCAAAGGTTTTGGAGACTATTTCTTCTCATACGTAGCAGACATGTTGTTTCAAGAGACTGCTTATCACTGTGGTGATGACACATTGTTGCCTTGGCACCACACTTTTGCAAAGGGTGGGAGAAAAAAATCTCTCAGCTTGTCATCAACCAGGTACAGATTTCCACTCCAGAAGAACAATGGTGGGGAAGAAGATAGGCCAAGGATTTTCTGAAGTACTGGATCTCAAGACAAAAAAAACCAGCAAAAACCAAAAAAAACCCAAAACCCAAACAAGTAGTATTTCTAGACTTCTTTTTAAGTATAATCCATTTTAAGAATGCCTTCCAACACTGTTAACCCTTTCCAGGATGACTTTAGTTTTCTGGGGTTTTTGTTGTGGAAGTTGAACCTTCCTTTACAAATCACCTAACTCTGCAAGCTATTGTTACTTGAAAGCAGAGGAATAAAACAAGCAGCAAATCTGTCTTAAAATGCAAATGCCCTCTTCCAGTCATGCATGTGCCTGCTCTGGGACCATGCCCACCTTCTGCAAAAATTCCTAGGCATATCAGCTTCCATATTCTCATTTTTCTTTGTGAATAATGGCTATCCCTTTTCTTATGTTACACTTCTGTGCCCAGCTATTCAGTTT
This sequence comes from Corvus kubaryi, assembly GCF_017639235.1. Lineage (NCBI taxonomy): Eukaryota > Metazoa > Chordata > Aves > Passeriformes > Corvidae > Corvus > Corvus kubaryi. The sequence continues at coordinate 6,745,760 of NW_024582063.1, read as the reverse complement.
CTGCTTTTTCACAGGGGAAAAAGCTATGATCTTAATATCATGGGATGACATTCTAGTGTATTATTTTGCTATGCATCCGTGCTGTAGGTGCACTAGGGAGTGAAGAAGGTTCAGGCAACACTGTTTCTTTTTGCTCCCATTTTGAAACTACGCAGAATTTCCACTCTTTGAATACTACAAAAGGACTTCCTAGTGTGGTGGATTACATGGCCAAGGACTAAATCTATACTGAAATACAAATTTTTAGCCCTTCTGTGCCTCTTGCAGTGCCCATCAGGACTAGCCAATGTGAATACAGGTCACAAGCTGTCCTTCAGCAACACCACCAAGCAGGTACTTGGGTAAAAGCCTGACTTCAGGAAACTGTGCTTGCCTGCAGTGCTGCTCATGTTTCACCCAATTTATTCAAAGACACCAGTCATGGCTAAGCCAAAGCTATTGTATTAAGGTTGCCATATTAATGGTTAAGCCAAGGTAGCCACTTGTTACAATGAAATAAAACTTTTCCCTTTCTCCTGGGCGTGCGATCCCACACTCTCCTATACCCTACAGAGTCAGTTCATAATGCCAATAAATATCTATCTTGGCAAGGAGAAGGTTTTCTGGTTGCACAGCCAGCAGAGCTGGCTCACTCAGGGATCTGACAAACCCCAGAGCTGGCCTATGGGAACAAAGCTGTGACTGGGACCAGGATGGTCTCTTTCAACAACAGTGAGCCTTTTGCCGTCATCAAATTATGTCCTAAATAGGAACTGAAACATAAGAACACCTCTCCAGCACTCCTTCAATAGAAAGATAAAACACAGCTCTAATTTGTCCAGAAAAGGCAGTGATCCAGCTTTGTAAAAGTCATTGCATAATCACATAACAAGACTATGAGCATTCAGCATCGTCACATGATATTTGATGACACAAAGAGATTTCGACCTGCACCTTATACTTTAACTCCAAGCTACCTGCAAAGTAGTAGCAAATACAAAGTGGATCTGAAAACAAAGTATGCTGCACTCAGAAACTGCAAGAACTTCAAATATTCAAAACCAAATTTCTTGTTATTATTTAAAACCACCCACAAGAACAAAACCCAAAGCTCTGCATGTGAAGTTATAAGCTCATCCCTTGATTAAGAACTGGCAGACTAACTATTTGTAAGAGAAAGGACACTAATAGCACTGTGCCAGCAATGTTTAGAAGTACAACGCTTATAAATAAAAATAAAAAGAAGATGAGATGCTTCCATATAAAAGCTCGATGCAAAATATCGTGGGGTAAATGAATTTTTCCTTTGACTTCAGTGGCCTTTCTGTGAGGAGTGAAGTGTTCAAATTTAAGAGGTAGTTTTTTGCTAAGATAATTGGAAACAGAACATAAAGCTACTAGGATTCCAACTTTACCTCCAAAAACCATATGAACTAAAAAAAGAAAAAGTAATCTTTGAAATCCTGAGATTGGTACCCCATCCTCTGCAGAAGAGTATCTGGTTTCCTATGTCATTTTCTATGGATAGAAATATCCCTTCCTACTCTTACAACACTTAGACTTATACTTTCTTTTGTTTTTTCTTTAGGAAGTAGAAGGTGCTGAAAGCCAGTATGAATTTGATATACTTACTTATGAAAGAGAAGTCCAGTGAAACTATACATATAGTTTTATTCTTCATTTGGAACCTAAAGAAATAGAAAACACACAACTATAAAGACAGAGTAGACAATGAAGACTTTTATATTCAGAAAGATACACGGTTTGACTAAAAAAAGTTTGAGATAATAGTTTTAAAAATATTTACTGTTTAAAAAGTTAAGGTCACACTACTAGTTTAGAATCACCTTTTGTGAGTTAAAATACTCACTTTTTGTGAGTTAAAATATCAAGAAAAGATAGTACAAATACATAGAATTTTTACATTTCTATATTCTTTAGCTCTGAAACAAACAGTGAGGTTTAGGGGTTTTCAATCTCTCAGGTTTTTTAGGTACATTTTGGCAAGCTGTTATGCAATTTGTATTGCTTTTGTTTTAGACAATGGTTTAATGGACAGAGCTAGAAAGCAGCTGAATGATAGTTCCAAGTTCAGAAGACAAATACTGGTTTGGACTTCCACATACTCACAGCAGGTAATGTTTCTGGCAGAGTGAAAACAAACCCCAGAAAGCATAAGGTTATTAAGCTTTTGTTGTGTTTTAACCCTAGCCAGCACTCAAGTCCCACACAGCCGCTTGCTCACTCCCCCACCAGTGGGATCAGGGAGAAAATCGGAAGGGCAAAAGCTGGAAAATCCATGGGTTGAGATAAAGACAGGTTAAGAGGGAAACTACACAAGCAAATCAAAAACAAGGAATGAATTCACTGCTTCCCATGGGCAGGCAGGTGTTCAGCCATGTCCTGCAAAGCAGGGCCCCATCACACTCCAAAGTCACCTGAAAAGCAGAGCATCCCTTCAATATGAAGTTCTGGTTCAGCCCCTGGTGGCCATAAGAGCTTCTATGAGTTAAAGCATCACCACGAAAATAGGAATCAGGATGTGCTTTCTTGGAATGACCCCAAAATTACTTTTTCTCTTCCCACTGGGAGTATAGGTTCGACTGAATAGTGCTTTATTTCCAAATGAAAACTAGTTTATCCATAGGGATTCATTTTTAAATTAATGTTACTTTTTCTACTATTCTGTGTATGAACTCAGAATTATGTGTACAATTTGTTCCTGAACCCAAAGTCTCAAGACCTGAGACAATGGAGCAAGATACTCTTCCAGCATATGCTTTGGCCTGTGCCAGGAAACACGTGATCCTTTTGTTTTATTCCTGGCTTAGTGTTCAAAATAGTAAAGAAGTGATCAGTTGTAAGTAAGTATTTTAATTTATTAGGCATATTTTGATTAGACACTTGTCTCATACAGAGTGATGAAAGACCAAAGTTGACTGACTTTGTGGCAATAATGATTCAGGAGCATCAAGGAAGTGATTAAGTTTCTGCTGATAACCCCATTGACCAATCTTAATATCTCTTTACCTCCAGTGGTAACTCCAAAGAGGAAAGCTTTCCAGACAGGTTACACATTCTCAGTAATAGTCTACCGAGCTCAGCTGCTGTGCTCAGCCACGTATACAAGATGCAACACTGAACTTTCAATACTGAAAATTCTTTGCCTGTTGCAGTCCCTATTGCAGCAGAAAAGTTGGATGAGTCCAGTGGAAAGGAGCATTTGCTCCACTGAGGAATACATTACCAGTGCAGAAGGCCAGAACAGAAATTGCTGCATATATATACATATATATGTGTGTGCGTATATATATATATATACCTAAACTTCCCACAGGCATGTACAGCTTTCCCTGTGTAGGCCAACAGCAAGGATTCTTGCTTTTATAAAACCAAGTAAAATCCAGCTCTGCCTGACAACTACTACGTGCAAAGCACAGGAGCTTTCCTTTCCTTATGTGAAGTACACGAAATGGTACTCCCTGCTCACACAACCCCAAAACCCAAAGCTGTTGTTTCTCTGTGCACTTGCTGCTTTGCTGTCTCCCCTCAAGGGCAGAATCTTGGGGGTTTCATGTAATTTGTATGAAAATGTAATGCTTTCCAGCTCTTTCATTTATGTTATGCAAAGTCAGTATTCTCCTCTCCAGAATTTAAAGCATATCCAGTGAAACTTGACAGGTAAGGGAGGGTAGGTGGAGGAAGGTCTTAGAGGTCTGAGAAAGCGAGTATAATTTACAACGCCTAAACCCATAAAACCTCATTAAATATGTAAAGGCAGCATACCTACCAGGAGAGGAAACCGGGTAGGGCTGGCCCCAAGCACAGAGGACGTGCTCCACAGAGACTCCCCAGTGACCTTCAGTGGGGAGAGGACTGTGTGGCAGGGAGCTTTCCTGTACTGTGGCTCAAGTCTTGTGGGATGTTCTCCAGCAAGGCGAGCTGCTGGGACACCTCTCCATTCACCCTCCCTCTGCATCAACAGTGGATGAATTGTGGGTCTGTGTGTACATTTGCCCATTGTGCCCCTCCTTTGCTTGGCAGGAACTGCTGGGGTGAATGAGAAATTACTACCCTGTTGCACTACATTTAAAAACCATTCCTGTGAAGTGTCCATGATTTTTTTGCAGTTTCTGCTATAGATCTGATCATCTACTGTTTTGAGTGTATAGGTAGGGTGTAGGAAGTGTAGCTGTCCTGTGAACTATGATTCACCACAGCCCAGGAAAGCTCATCATTGGGCAGAACTTACCCTTGTTGCACATTAAATACTTCCCCAAGTCCTCTCAAAGCAATTCTAAGAAGAGCATTATTAAAATGCTAAGTCTAGGAAATGCTCAATATCAACAAACAAATTTTCCAGACAAATGCTGGTTCTGGGCTTTCCCAAGCGTGTCACACTCAGTCTGCAGATGGGGCCCATTCCTATGGTCTCAGAGGAACAGAGTGTACTTAAAGACCCCCCACAGACGGGTACAGAGCCAGATCCTGCACTTCATGGATTAAATCATATGTCCATTGGTCAAACAACACAGAACGAACTCCAAAGATTTCCAAATGCCTAGTGTTCTCTAAAAGGAGGACTAAACACGTATGATTTACTGTGGCACCAACTGAAATCCATCCCTATCCTTTTAGTTCCTTACCTTTTTTTTCCCCCCCTCCCACCTTTCTGCTTTAGTGAAAAAAAAAAAAGATATTCCATCTTATGCATGGCACTCAGTCTCTCAAATTAACTATGAATATGAAAAACAAATGCTCAAAAGAAATGCAGCTGGCTGGCTCTATGCAGGTCTCTAAAATGCAAGACGCAGGGAAAGAGCTGTCACAATTCTTACTGCAAGTATAAAAAAAGCACTAGGGTTTTTCCTTCACATGCTTCACATCTAATCAATTTACAGCCTGACAGTATTCCTAGAACACCTTCTTTCTCACTGTATAAAGGCCTGGTATTCAAGCATTTTTGAGTGATAATTCAATAAGATTAAATTACACTCATGTGACAGCTCAACCTCACTAATGAGGTACATTTCAGTAAACTGTTGACAGAACTGTCTGGAAGGCTTCTTTAATTTACCAACATGTAACAACATGGGAAAAGCATTAGTCAACTAGATGAAGATGAATAAGCACTGGGGTCTCGGGGCATTTTGCATTAACACATGACAACCTAAAAGTGTTTTTGTCATTTGCTCTTTTTAGCCCAAGGCAGTCACTGAATAACTGGTACCTGTTAGTGCGAGTGACTTACCAAAGCAACAGAAGGGATTATATTTACAAATGTCTGTATGAAAAACAAGCCAGAGAAATGTCTTTCTTTTTTCTTAAAAGATAACAGTTGTTCTGTGGGAAGATGTCTTACAGCTACAGCCTGGCTAAAAGAACATTTAAATCTCCTCAGCCTGCCAGAATGCTACATCAATTATTTCATTTCAGGGATTTTTTAAGCTTGTTTAAAGTATATAATTGTTTAAAGTATATAATTCCATAGAGCTGTTGACTAGCAATAGTATATACAATCTTTTACTAAGCAGAAAATGCAAAAGGAAGAGTAAAGGTGTCAGAGACAAACTCTGTGGCTTCAAGTGACACAAAACTCTTCATGTGTATCAGTTTCTGCACATATACTGCTATTAGCATGCTTAAAGAGAAGCTGGGGGATACTTAACCAACTGATGACATCATTAAACTAAGGAGAGACTCAGGGAGACTAAGATGCAGATGAAAGCAAAGACAGAACAATGCCAGTAATTTTAAATGTGCAGCTTCCTGTAGGTGTAAATCAGTGCAGGCAATTTTAAAGATGTGATGAAGTCTCTTGCCTGATGCTCTCAGCTAATGTATCTGCTGCATTTTTAAAACTGGGAAGGCTAAATACTTGCAAATAGCATAACATTCAAGCACAACAGGTTGCACCATGACTGATGGGAAGTGGTCCACTGAAGGAAAAGTCTGTCTTTCTGTTTAATCAGACTGTATATTCTCTGTGTGTGTGTGTATTTTGTTCTGTTTTTCTTTGGTATCACCTCGTGTGATGCTCACAGTTCTGTGAGTTTACTTCCCCAACAGGGACTGCCTGTTTCAGAAGAATTAAAACTTTTCTTGATGGAGGGGGAAAAAAGACAACTGAGCCAGAACACAGTTTTCTGGTGTAGTGGAAACAAGATAAGCATCCTAAAACAAGACTGAGGTAGAGGACAGAGGGGCAGCAGGAGATTTTGTAGGCTTACTAAAAGAGAAAAATTGAAAGGCTGAATTCACTTGAATGGGAATCAGACCCCAAAACCCCATAGCTGTCTGGTTATACTGAATTCGAACAATATGAAAAGAAGAGAAACAAAAGAGGTGTAAATGAATCTTGCCATGAGTAAAGCTGATGAGGTTAACTGGTAGATAACCACTGAGTCTTTCAAAAGATTCATCTTTTCCCCTTTGGATTTGTGCTAGTCTGCTGCTGAGGGCTACAATTGCCTTAATTTTTTCCATCTGTACTGGCTGTACTACCTGAAGTCACCACTTCTTTAATCTGTTCCTTATTAAAACTAGACTTTTTCTCACCAAGGTAACCCTACTGTCTGTGATCACAAAATGAAAAATCCCAAGTTTTAACACCAGTGAACAGCCCTCCCCAGTCTCCTCAGCATTTCGAACTGGTAATTATGACTGATGAGAATAAAAAAGGCTACTTAGGTAATGCCTGGGGAGTAGCATAACTGATGTAGTCTCATGCTGAGTGTCCCTGTCACCTCCCTGTCACTGACAAACCAACACCCCTGGCTCTATAAAGCAGCAGATACACAGAACAACGCAGGCACAATATCAAGGACAACCTTAATAGTGTAGAGTAGCCCACATGTTGGTCCCTTCACACAGCTTACTTCCTACAAGAATAAAAATACTGAAGGCCTGGTGCTGGCAGGTGCTTCTGTCCTCCTCTGCCAGCAGTCCTCTGCACTCCTTCCCCTGTGATCCCCTCTCTTTCCAGCTGCAGTGGTGGTGGTTTGCATGGGCTGTGCTCTCCTTCACGGCAAGTACTGGGAAGCCAAGAACTTTTGACTGAATTTGCAAAACTGTTTTGAAAATGTATGGAGAAATGTCTCAAATGACAAATATCCAGAAGAAGGAAGAAGGGAGGGGAAAGGTGATTCTCATATATGCAAGAGCTCGCTTAAAATAGTTTCTGAGGACCCTTGCACCTTGCAATCCCAGTGATAGCTGATTGAAAGCACTGATGCCACAAGAGTAGAGTAGTAAAATAGATGTGAGCTGTGCCGATAATGTATCTTTTTTAACAGTCTGAGTCTCTGGGGCTAAAAAGGGCTGGTGCATGACTTTGTCTGTTCCTTTTTTTCCTCAACTCAGATGCAAGTGTATTTATTATGCAGCAAGCTGAAACCTTTTTGTCACAAAAAGTTAACTTTTTTTCTCATTGAGTTTTACTGTTTATTGGAAAGAGGAATTACTTACACCGTGTTCATGGCTGCAGTGCCAGAGCAGCTCACAGTCCTGGCGCATTCATCGTCACAGCACTACTTGAAGGAGGGGTAACACTATTACCTACACTTTGTGTATGGCAGAACTTGAGCTCAGAAGCTGGTGTATTCAAACTCAGTGACTGGCCCAACATTACATAAACTTCTCTGCCACAACAAGGCCGTGAACTTGGGCCACCCAAGGTTGTCTATATGTAAAAATCAGAAATTCAAAGAGTTTTCTTTTCAGACAAACCAGCTTCTGAAAACACCTAATTCCCTTCTGGATTGGTTCTTAGGTCTACCAAATGTCTACAGCTACCAGATGACACCTTGAATAATTCTCAGGATAATATGATCAAGCATTTTAATAAATCTATTGATGGCTTTAAGGGTTTTTCCTGTTCTGCTATTTTATTATTAATCGTTTCTAACTATGGTGTAATCAGTGAGTGAGACTGAAAATGCTGGCATGCATTGGCTAGCCAGGAAAAGGCTAAGACCCCTAGCATCCAAAATACCAAGAGAAGCAATTGTCTAGCCTGTTGAAAACACAGGGATTCATTTTATTTTAAAGCACAAAACCTTCCTAATTAGTCACCAGTGTCCTTAGGAATAATTTCAACTGGTTTCCAGGGGAAATAGGCAGGAATCTTGTAAATTTGTTCCTGCCCATGAATACTTGACCCCTTAAAGAAAACAGAACTACAATTACAAGGAGAGGTGCTCTTTCAGAGATCATAGGTTTCCTCCCTTTTCCCTTCTAGCAAAAATACTTGGAATTAGAAGGACTTAAGAAACCAGTCTGATCTTCTGTAATGAAAAACAGCTTTTTTCAGGTCCATCTCATGCATTGCCAAAAATATGTAAAAAGGAGGGAAAGTTACAACACTGACTGCACTCTCATTTACTTCTGGATGACAGAAGGCAGCTTCAGAGCATACATGAACCTAAACCACTTCTCTTCCTTGATGAGGCAGCATTTAGGGATATCCATGAAATATGAACTATATTGTGTTTTCTCTCACACCCCATGACTTTCTCAGGCACAACAGATGATGCTAGGCAAGTGAGTGTAGCTGAATGAGCACAAAGATCTAATCCAAGTAGGCTCTGAAAGTACAGAGAACCACAGAATATTCTGAGCTGGAAGGGACCCACAAGAATCATCAAGTCCAACTCTTAAGTGAATGGCCCATACTGGGATCAAACCCACAACCTTGACATTACTAGCACCATGCTCCAAGCAACCACATCGCAGACATCCAGCAGAGAATTCGCCAGCGGGTCAAACTGATACTCCTCTGGCACATGAACAGGGTGACTAAGTTCGTACTCAACACAGGGGGAGAAACCCGTCAGTGCAGAACTTGAAGTAGGACCCTGGGGTGCCAGAAAATCTGTTTTTGAGGGCTTCTTCCCCAACAGCACCAACATGCACACAGCCTGAGCTTGCTGGCACTGCTCAGCCTCTCCAGCACCCTCAGCAAACTCCACAGGGCAGAGCTTGGCAACGTCTCTTGCTCCATCCCATAAGGGAAGGACAGCAATGCCATCACATCTTCCTGATGATTTTATTGAGCAGTTCCATTTCTGGATCTTGAGGCTATTTTCTCTCTGTGTTGAAACATCCATGAGTTATTAATTTACTATACGCCCATCACCGTCTTGATTCTTTTGTTCAGTGAAGAGTGCCATAAGTCAGTGTCTGTTCTTTAAGACTGTAACACAAGCACTTCACTGGTGGCAATGCCTTTGGGCAGTGGTATCTGCAAATCCTGCACTTTCCAGTCCACAGGCAGTGCATGCAACTGTCAGAAAAGGCAGTCAGCTCCATCCTGTCCTCCTTGGCTCCAGTTCCTGGAACACAAGTCCCATTCCTATCTCTGCTGACCAAGGGTAATCTCTGGAGCAGAGGTGATGAGCTGGGCTGGAGATGCAGCACCTGCACATGAGTCAGCTGCCCAGGGTAGATCCTGCTGGCTGGTGTGGGCCTGAACAGCAGCAGAGCAATGACCACAGGTTAACACCCACCTGGAGGCATCTCACAGCCAACAAACACCTGAGCAAATAGCTCAGGTCCCCCCTTGTCCTTCAAAACACATCCTTATTCACGTTTGTGCAGCACCACCTAACACAAAACAGAGAAGAGGCACCATCCCAAGCAATTTGTAATTGTTCTAACAAGTACAGCACCTATCCCAAAAAATCCACATTGCTTGTTTGCAATCCATGGCCTTGAGTTGCCCCGAGAGAGGAACTGGTTGGGCAGAGCGTGGATATCCTGCTCCATCTTTCATCTCAGGGAGAAAAGCACACCCCAAGCTGCTACTGCTGCTATCACTCTGCTCCTCCATCTCGGAGCACTGACAATTCCAGGTCTGCTGCCCTTATCTGCTACAAGATCTGCCAGCCAAAAGATGACACACATGTCTTGTTATGACAAATTGCTTAATTACAAGTTTGGCAATATGTAATACTTTGTATTTGCTGCTATCGTTAAAGCTGAAGAAAATGAAAAAAACTTCCATTACCCTGAGAAAAAAAGTCTACTCTTACCATAAATTTCTGATAAAGAAATGAAGTAGGTTCAAGTTTAATCACACCAGCAGTAAATCAAATATCAAATTTAAAACAACGAATTACAAAGAGCCTCCTCACAGTCACTTAGCATTGATAAATTAGTAATGTAATATTAAATTATTCATATCTTTTTTTTTTTCCTTAGGACTATAATGATATACTGTACACAGCACTGATAATTTACTTAGGCTGAGTCCATTCATTTAATTATGCTGCTAAAGTTGGTAGGCCAATTGGTCATCATGAGAGTTTCCAGGCAAGCTAATCACAAATATATAGAACATGTCCCTTATTGTCCCCAGCGGCTAAGTGCTAAAATGCTATTTAGTGCTCAGAAGGTTAATGTCCTGCTTATGTAAATTGTCCAATTTAACATTCAGCAGCAGTATCATAAATTCTGGCTCCAGGATTTCATTAAACGTATGTTCAAACTAGTTGACCTTAAAGGTTAACAAGCACAAGTTAAACAGGACAATTATTTAACTCGCTTCTTATCAAGAGACTGAAGCGCTCTAGCCATTTAATAGTTATGCATACTTCACAATTAGAATTCTTAAAAGGTCTCTGATAAAGCGGCAGGTCATGAATTTTCATAAGGATGTCAGATAATAACTATTTATCTGCACTTGTTTTTCTTTCTTATAAACTTAAACTTTGATCTTAACATTCAATTAGAAATGATTCCACAGAGAAAGACTAGGTGACTCAAGGAGCTTGTCCTCACATTAATTTGAATCTAAATTAAGCTTTAAAAACATTGCATCCATATTGTCTCCTACAGAAATTAATTCAGAAGTTAGCGACCTATTCTTCATGCAAAAACCACTTCAGCCTTTCAGCGCTAGGCGATCGAAAACCACTGAATGCCAAATTATTACATCAGGTTAACAACTCTATTTTAATGCAAATCATAGCAAGAAAACTCTCCCTACACATCATGAAATAATTTGTATCATACACAATCAGCTTGCCTCGTACTATGTTAATCAAAGATGAAGACAGATTAGCCAAGATCATTCCTTTTTTACGCTGCCCTATTTCTCACACAGCGTCTTTTCCAAAGGCTTTGGTGAAATATGAACAGCAGCAGCTCCTGAAAGTGGCTGCCACAGCCACCACTACCTATGGCAGTGGTGATGCATTGAGAGCAGCTCCTCTGCTGACATTTCAAATCCCAAACACAACTTCTAAATGCAACAAGATCAAGCCATAGCTTCAGGGATACATTAAAACAGTAAACATACACGAGAAATCTCTGGAGCTGACAGTAACTGTATTCCAAGGAAGTCATAAGAAACCTTTTTTTTTTTTCCCAAGCTCAAAGGTACAAGGTGATTTCACTTTCAGACAAAATAGCAACTACAGTTTTATATTCATAAATCATGCAATTGCCGCAGTATTTCAGAAAGAAAGGAAATGCAAGAGAAATTGAATGGTTATTTGAGAAAGAAAAATTCTTTTCCTTTTCCAATATGATTATGCTTTCACCCAGCTCATGAGGATTTTTTTAGTACAAAATTTTGTTTCTGAGGGTGTCTTCTGTAAATAGGACCACAGGACATTTTTGAGCTAGGGTCTAATTTTTTTTCAGTAATACATATAAAAAAATGCAGGTCAGTTGGAGTAAGTCCATGAAGATGGGAAGTTGGCTACCCATTTTCCAGTATTCTATTTTAAAAGTTTTTTATCCTAAAAGAGATCAGAAAGCTACACACTTTGGCAATCAGGCAAAATACTTAAGAATAAAGTTGCATCATCTAAGCCTTGAGGGGAAGGGACTAAGACTCTGAGAGCTGCTACCTGCAGTACATTTAAACAGCCCAAGGAAGTGTGACATATTCTAATTTTGTGAAATTAGCAGATTACTTTGGCTTGCTTCTCCAGAGTTTTGTTTCCTAAAAGCACTGTAATTTAATGATGGCAAAGCAGTACATGATGAATACTCCTATGTCTTTCTAAAGGTTATTGAAAACCTTGCAGAAAGAAAAGAATTTTCTAGCATCCTGAAAGTGACAGCTTTTTATGACTTCATGTGTGGCTCCTTTTCCAAACTTCAGCTTTTGAATTCTGGCTTCAAATTCTTCCTGAAAGAGGACATAAATAAAATGGAATGGCTAATGGACTAAAAACACTTATGATCAGGTTTTCATAACGAACATTATTAATGGCCTCCTTTGCACATGCACTGACATCTAGTGCAATACTCATTTCTAAAGTAAGATTTAGAGCCCTATTTGCAATAAAAAGCTAACAGATGCAAATAAAAAATGAGAGATTCCATTACACAGCTACACACAATGGATTTCTATTAAAGATAAACAGAAACATTTTCTTCTAAAGGCAGAAAGAATTTCATTAGAAACTCACACATGTATGGAGGATTCACATTTGTCTTCTCAGACAGACATGGGTATGTTTCTTTTATTGCTATCAACAGTACTAAAACCTTGGGTCTCATTTTCAGTAGCAATGGACACACACATCCTATTTTGGGTTCTCCTAGAGTTATGAATCTTCACATCTGAAAAATCACATTGACAGAATCCAGATTATCTCCAAACAATGCAAAAAATCCCACCAAACTCAACAAAAAAATCCCAAACCAAGACCCCCAAAAAACCCACAAAAACAACCCCAAATAATATATATCCTTCTGCTAGACTTCTAGCCTTTCTCATCAGATCACACCACCACCACCTTTTTCTTTTTAAAGAGACAGAAATGAAAATCAGAAATGAAATCCAGAAACGAAGACAGGCAACTTGAAGAGTTACTCTTATACAAAACTCTGCAGTTTGTCCAATTATTGGTTAAGATCACCACGAATCCTCTGCTCTGGCTCTTCACAAATCCTAGATTTAGGTAAATATTTTTGTCCCTATTTAGAAAGGCAACTTGTTCTTCCTGCTGCTACCATGAGATCCCAGGTGGCCACATTCCTGCAGGACAAATGAAGGTCCTGCCAGCACGGGGAGGTTCACTCAGGCAAGGAGGCTGAATAGTGCCATGAGCCTGACTTACTCCATAGGACTTACTCTCACAACAAACCCAAGAACATTTACAGAACTAACTGCTTTTGAAATCAAAAGTAAGGCTTATTTCTCTGACTTCATGTTCTATCAATAATTTCCTAAGATCCATTCCAAACAGCTAAACTCATTGCATCCAAAAAAAAAAAAAAAAAAAAAAAATCCATTTGCAATAATTATTTCTGTTGGGGCTACAGAAAAAAAGTGGCGTGAGTTTAGTCAATGTCAGCATTCAGATGAAAACTGCAAGAGTACTTTTATAACAGGTTTGTCCATTAGCAATTCCATCATCAAGGTAAATCACTAGAAGTGTATATTAACAAACAATGACTAGTAATTATGGTTTTGCACAGGGAACAAAAATATGGTATGCAATTCTATTTTCCCTGAACACAGTGAAGGATCTGCTACTGACTTTGGGGGAACCAGGAATTTATTTACTTGTCTTTAATTAAAGATGAAAGACTCCTAAAACACTTTGAAAAATAATCCCAATGTTAATTGGGAGGGTGCCTGTTGCTAGAATAAAGGAAAACTTGATGAAGACAGATTGGATGATGAATCTCTTCCAACTGGGCTTCTGGTTTGATAGAGCCACCTCTTCCTTTAACTTTAATTCAAAATCCCTAAATATACATAAAACTAACTCACTTATCACTGAAGAGTTTAGGTCCCTCTAAATACATCCCAGGCCTGGTAAGACTCTTGATAGATCTCACCTTGTTTAAATGAGTCTTAACTACGGTTGTTGGCCAAGTTCTCATTCAGCTGAAGGAGTATTAACTGAATTCACTGATTTGTAGATGATTTTCACTGTGAGGAGAAGGGAGTGGAGGGGGAGGAGGAATTGATTTTTAGGAATAAATTACTTTGCAGCAATACATCTGAATGCAAAGTTTAGTTTCCTATGTTTAAAGTGTTCTTGTCACCTTACTACTAGCAAAGTTCAGGTTCCTAAATACATACCATTACTTGAAAATCTGAGAGAATGACAGGAGACCAGTTGTAAACCAATTCCCATTGTGCTTCAGTTCTCAGGAGGAAAAAAAAAAAAGAAAATCATTTTATGGAATACTTGCTGATACGAGAATTAAGGCTTTTCATCAGCAATTGGGTGCAAGTAGCCCCTCCCCAGTAACAACTTGTGTGCCTGCAACCTCGTGTATTCAGGCTTCATCAAAGTAATTACACTTAGGCTTAGTGAGCATGTTTCAAGAACTCATGGAGAGATTTCATATGCTGAGAGGTTATAGGCATAGAAGTCTTTATGAAGAAGGGTTTAGAAGCTTTTTGAAGCTGGATTTTATTCGGTTGTTTGGGGTTTATTTTTATGATTGGTGTAGGATAACTTATGCGTCAGGCGGTATCGAACGGAGGTGTATCAAAATCTGGTATTAAATGAAGGGCAAGAATTCATGCACTCCTGATCTTGTGCAAACAAGTTTAAAGTAAAGGTCTAGTCCAGGTAAAAACCAGAATTTTCCTGTCTTAGGGTTTAAAAAAATATATTATGAAAATTTTAAGCTAGTTTAACATGATCTTTCTTTAGCTCTTACCCCATTCCACAAGGGTATTATCTCATCCTCTTCAATTATCCCAGTACAGATTTTGCTTTGTAGTTACAATACTGTTTTTGGCTAACCCTTCTGCTTCTCTATTTTGTAATGACTTTTATGGCCAGTGTGAAATCACTGCAGTGAGGCGTCAAGTGGTTTTGTGAAGACTGTTATAATAATGAACAAAGTAGGTCTGGAAAATTTTACTATTTGAGGTAATAATTAAGCATAATATAAAAATATTTAGGTAACAAATATATAAACCTTTCAACTAAATATATATATAAAATTCCCTGAGACTATTCTGCAGGAAATGACTCACAATTAGTCACCTTACTGAAATATCTTTCTCTGCATTTTGTTGCTTTATAAGTTGTGTCCCTGCACAACCCTCAGTGCATACAAGCTAAGTCACTATTCTGGCCCCTTTGTCCCCCTTGGAGGTTTAATTGTGACTTGGGTGTTAGGCATTTGGATTTTTTTCTACTACAGACAGGCAGGCTCAAGCCACAATCTCTTCTGTGATTCCCAGAGAGCAGGAGACAACTTTCTGAGCTTACCTAAGCTTTTCTGATTTTTCATGTATGCAAGTTTGTTCTTCTCTTTACTAATGATTACTGAGAATTCTTTAAAATTATCAGCTGTGATGAACATAGCTAACAATAATTTAAATGTAAAAAACCCCATTCCTAAAGCCTTAAAGATTTGGATACCATATTCATTGACCATCTTGTTCTCCCACCTGCCTTCCTTGACAAGTTCTTAAACATTTAAAATCTACTCAGGACATAAACCCACTTTTTCCGGCACAAGCTCTCTTTCTTATTTGTTCATTGTAGCTCCAGCCAACTCCTGTGATGCAGGTATTGATAAAATGAAGAAAATCTGACATGAATTCCTAAAATTCCAGTCACTGGTTTGTGTTTTGAACCTGATTGTGTCAGGTAATACATCACTACCATAATTAATTCCTGTGAAATATAGGAATAAGAATGATTATTGAGCATGAATAAATGAATGAATGGAGTTAGGGAAGAAGAAACATGGAAGAATTTAAGATTTAGGTACATATT
Source organism: Corvus kubaryi (assembly GCF_017639235.1). Classification (NCBI taxonomy): domain Eukaryota; kingdom Metazoa; phylum Chordata; class Aves; order Passeriformes; family Corvidae; genus Corvus; species Corvus kubaryi. The sequence continues at coordinate 6,730,068 of NW_024582063.1, read as the reverse complement.
AGCTAAATTAAGTCCTTTTATCTCTTTTTAATTTTCTCATATTGATGAGGGACAAAATAATAATTGCTCCTCAACATAACACATAAACTTACATATCTCTTAAACCAGGAAGCTCCTTTTCAAATGGCACCATGGTATTGGTTGAAAGCTGATATATAATAATCAATGACCACATGCAGAATAAATTGTGTCAAATAATACGGATAGTGCAAACTCAAGCACTTAAAGTTTGGAAAACACAGATTTAAGATTAGCCAGCATCACTTCATGCATACACAGCGTGCAAACCTGTTGCATCCAATGGGCAAGATTTAACAATTTCTTTTTAGAATTATTTTCCAGTCCCTGTTTCTGACCTTGGTTTGTTGGGGTTTTTTTTTGTACACAAGAGTTCTTGTCTTTTCTATGTTTTTCATTGCTGAGGTAGCTAATAGTTGCACAAACATTCAGCTAAGTCTACAAACAAGTTTATGCTTAAAACCACAGGCATAAAGGTTTGCAAATGTTATATTTACCACTCTGTGTCTCCCTCCTAAAAACATTCAGGTTTACTGCACTGGTGTTTGTGAGGCTCAGGGATCAAATGAATTCACATGGAAAGAAATAGAAAGTTTCCACCTGACCTTGCTGGGAGCTGGACTAGAACTTTCATGAGGTAAAACATTTGCAGAGGACCAGGTAGTACTTTATTATGATTTATTAAATGTCAGTTTATATGAGTTTTATTGAATATGAGATTAGAGCAGTAGTTATTATATGACAGCACAGTATTCTGTGATTTACTCGTGAACTGCTCTTTTTTTCTTCATCTGCAAATACCCTGCAGAGCTGAGGGGAAAACATGGCGTCAGCTAAACCAAAGAAATGGAAATGAGAATAAACATGCTTAAATCTCGCGGCACTGGAGAGCTTTATCATGCTCATCTCCTATCTTGGTGTTATTGATCTCTCTTGGTGCAGGAATCAGGCTATGAATATGACCTACAAAAGTCACAAAGATTTTAAACTTTATTATACTGGCTTGGAATTCAGTCTTCATTGGAACAGAAAGGGCAGTTATTTGGGGGATATGTGTGAGTCAAGGCAATTTGTTCACAATGTGGTTAGGAAGAGAATGGTAGCAGCCATGGGAGAAAGCTGGATAAGAAAACACAGCTAGAAAGATCACAAACATTAAGCTGTTTATTTGGGATAATACAGGCTCAGCACTTGGGAAGCTGAGGATAATGGCACACCAACATGTGAGGGATGCTACAATGCTCCATTCTCACAGATGCCAGTAAGAATTTCTAGCACAGAACAAGGGGCTACATTAGTAATTACCATCATTATATTACTTTTTCATTTCTATTCTGTTGAAATTTAAGCATGAAGAACTTGATCCAAAGGCCACTGCAGGAGGCAGCAGGTGCCTACATTTACTTCTACACCCATCCAATGAAGTCAAAACTGGAGTCCTGTCTTTAAAGGCTTTTGGTGGCCTGCACCCAGGGTATTGAGAGGCTCCACTCTGGGATGAAGATCGCATCTGAGAACTACAGCATGACTGCACTTTTTCAGGAAGGGTAATCCTGTCTGCCTAGGCAAGAGTTCCTTTGCACAGGACGAGACAAGTCTGTGGAGTACTTTCCCACAAGAGCTAAGGGTAGCACAAAACTTTTACTGCCTTGCTTAAGCACAAGGTACACTACTCTGACCTTGTTTCCCTTTATATAAACCCACTGCACATTTCCCTGTGAGTCTGTGCATTTGTGTTGGAAGAACATCCTGCAAACTTCTTTCCTAGAGACAAACTGACAACAGGCTTGTGCAGACATTGGTCACTTTCTTGCTGGGATCTACAAATTCATTTTAACTCTAGAACCCACCAGGACAGAGGAGTTGTACAACTCCAAAGAGAAACCAAAGGGAAGTTTTGTCTTCATTTGTTCTCTCTTAGAAAGGCAGACCAAGAGAGCTGGGGTTATTCAGCCTGGAAAAGAGAATGCTCTGGGGAGACCTTATAGGACCTCTCAGTACCTAAAAGGGGTTAGAAGAAAGTTGGAGAGGGATTTTTCACAAGGGCAGGTAGTGATAAGGCAAGGGATAGTGGCTTCAAACTGACACTGGGCAGGTTTAGATGAGCTATTAGGAAGAAATTCTCTGCTGTGAGGGTGGTGAGGCACTGGCACAGGTTGCCCAGAGAAGCTGAGAAGCTGTGGATGCCCCATCCCTGGGAGTGTTCAAGGCCAGGTTTGACAAGGCTCTCAGCAATCTGGTGTAGTGGAAGGTGTCCCTGCCCATGGCAGGGGTCTGGAACTGGATGACCTTTAAGGTGCCTTCCAAACCAAACCATTCTACAATTCTGTGAATTTGCTGCTGCTATTTATGTAATGAGGAATACACAGTAACTGCTTCAACTGAGCTGTATCCCAGAACTGTTGATGTTTAAACTTTCAGCCAAAAAAACACCACCCCCCCCACCAAAAAAAAAAACAAAAAAACAAAAAAAACCAAAACAAAACAAAAAAAAAAAAAACCCTAACACATTTAAAATCTTAGAAAAAAAGATTAGGATTGCAAATTCCTGCGCCATCCTTTTTACACTTTCGGGGTTTTTTTTCCCCAATGTTGGCCCTGGTGCACCCATAGATCCAAGTTTTGTGCACTGTTTCATTAGCCAAGGTTTAACTATAGACTCGTACACACAGAATGCCAGCTTGTGCCTCTGCTGCTCTTCAGCCACTGTTCCTAATGATAAACTGGGATGTAAGTGCTGCTTTGTCTGGTTTGGAAAGATTCTCCAGGCTGGTCATATCTCCAGCATTCCTCAGACCACAATTCCAACAGAGAAAACATTCACACCAGAGTGATGGGAGACAATGACAGCCATTTGAAATGAGGTTTGGCAACAAATTTTCTGACAAATGCTCTGGCATAATGCTCATGGAGAGAAGTGTGCTCTCGGAGACGTGACTTGTTAATTCAATCTGAGGGAAGAAGATTCAGAGCCGTCCTTTATTGGAACCTATTACAGGACTTAATCTGAAGATTTTGACATACTTCCGAGACAAATAGGCTACCAAGAGTGAGACATGTTCAATAAGGTGGGTGTTCTAGGAAATGAGGACTGTAATTGCCATGCTGAGAGAGCTTGTTGTCTATGCAATTTAATGACCTTCTCCTAGCAGTGTCCCTTCTGACACAACGTGATTCAGAGATTAATCATGCCAAGCACATGGAAAGGGTCTTTATCATCACACAGCAGACTTGACCAAATGGTTACCGCTTACTATTGGCAGATACCGTAGGATTTGAGCCCCACAGAGTAAAACATTAGGAATTGCATCTCCTGTAATGCTTGGGCCTCTTCATTAAACATCATGGGAGTGTTTACAGTTTTCTTGTTACTCTGCAAATCACAGCACTGGCCCAAGATTTTCAGCACAAGTTTTCTCTTTGCTTGTAGCAGTGAGTTAGACTGAAATTTGTCCAAGATAACTCTGCTCAGGAGCACAGATTATGATAGAAACAAGAAGTCAAATCCTGTTTGCCCTTAGCCAGCACTTAACAAAGACACCCTTACTTAGGCTTTTTAATCTTTCCTTGGGAAACAGTTTCCTCAGTCATGTAAGAATATCTGTCTCCACTTTCTGACCTCTCTCCAACTTCTAATTTTCCCACCTGATACCGAGGCAGGAAAAGAAATTTGCTATCTTGGCTGCAATCCACATCACTGAGGAAAATTGTGGAATGACAGAAGTGCAAAGACATAGGTCACTTATTGTGCAGGGTTGCGACAACAAAAGAAATATTTCCAAAAAATATAGGGTGTAGAAATTAAACAGCCTTTTAAAGACTTTAAAACCTGCAAAATACTCAAGACTACACGACATGCTACATTTTCCCCCTTTTACTACCTATACTCCTATCTACAGATGTACTTGGCAATGTCTGTGGTTATTTCTGCTGCACTACTTTGGGGCTCAAAGGAATACTGGAGCTTCTGCCCCCCAGCACATTTTATTGCTACAAGAACAGCAGTTCTTTATAAGTAATTTTTATTTGCTTAGTTAAGACTGCTTCTGTGTAAGAAGTTGCCAAAGATTTGCTTCTTTTACAGTTCTGGTGTTCTAGGTAGTGCTGTTTTCAGGGTGTGCTTCTTACAGATGCATCAAATTGAGTAATTGGATGACTGGTAGTGTTACAATCTGGTCTTAAAATCTGTGCATCTGTTTACTGGTTGTGAAGTGATAGAAAATTAGTGTTACTAAGATTTCTCTCACCTAAGGTAGGAGAAATGTATTCCTACACGTGGTGGATGGTCTGCTCTTCTGACCAGCCAATGCTAACAACAAATACCACCACTAGAGAAAGGGATTTCAGTACATCAACTGGACTTTGCAAACACTTCCAGCCCCTCCTTTTGGGCCTTAAAGCAGTGTCTGAAAGCGTGGCTAAGTTTTCTCGGGACACCAGCACTGAGGAGCTGTGGAAATTCCTCTTCCCACCAGGCACCCTACATAAATACAGCATTAATTTATTTTTCTCGTTGCCACGTCCATCCTCAGCAGCTCCCCAAGATGGAAGGGAACACCCAGCCTGAGCTTTGCGGTGTTGGAGCTCTTCTCAGGGTACTTTTCGTGCAGCTTTTCCGGCATAGGGAGGCCACGATCGGGGCCTGGGTGTTGGTAACCCCGCGACGGTGCCTTCGCAAGCTAAAGCGGCCGAAGGCTCTGCCCACAGCTAGACGGAGCAGCAGCCAGGGCCTGGGGGACAGGAGGGGCCCGGATAGCCCAGTTTGCCTTATTTACGGGCCCATGTCAGCGCGGCCGGAGCCCCCTGAGCCCGCAGCTCCCCCAGCCCCGCCGCGCCACCCCCGCCCCGGAAGCGCCGCTCGCCTGCCCGGAACCTTGCGAGCCGGAACGAAGGTTGGCGGCGCGGGGGCCGGGCCGGAGCGCGGCACTGGGTGGACCCTGGGGAAACATGGCGGCGGCCGTGGCGCGCCCACGTGGGCGCGGGGCTGCGGACACGGACACGGACACGGATAGCGGTAACGGGAGCGGGAACGGGGGGCGGCTCTCTTCTTCTGAAGCCTCTTCGGCCGCCGCTGCGGGCGTCTTTGGCTTTGGAGGCCTTTCCTCTCTGCCCCGTCCGAGCCCGCCGGTGGGTCCGTGGCCCTTCATCTCCCCCGCTTCGGACCCTGGGCCGAGGGCTGGCGCCGGTCGGCGCGGGGAACGGGAGCTCAGGCCCCGGCCCGGGCACCTGCTGAAGCCCCTTCCCAGCGGCGTGTCCCGTGGCTGGCATTCCCGCCGTCCCTGGTGCTGTGGTTGGCCCTGCGCTGGCCCTTGGGCTTTTCCTCGCTCAGCCCCGGGGTACCGACGGCAGCTCGTTAGTTCCCTAGGCCCACCAAAATAGCTTTCGCTGCCCTCTCTCTTGGGAAAGGGGGGAACGACAGTGCAGAGCTGCACGAGTTCCGTGTGTGTGCGAGACCGGGATCTGCTTCTCTTCGAAGAAAACCCCTGGGACACTCTCGTTACACTGATTTACCCTTAACGCACGGTTCTCCACTCGTTCTCGCCTCCTGGCGTGTTGTGAGGGTGTACCTAACTAGTTGTGACCACTTCTTAATTATATCCTGTAATTGGTTTTCTTTTTTTTTTCTTTATTCTGGGAGGAATCAAGGTTGGAGCCGTTTGGAGCTGTAGCTCGCATTGGTTCTGTTTGGTTTGAGCGTCAAAACTGAGCCCGAGGGGAAGCGTTGTGTGGCAGCTTCTTTCAGAGCTCATTGCTGAATGTTTGCTGTATTTTAACTGTGTGTCTACGCCTCGATCACTGAGCAAGTTTAAAAGAGTAAAATACAGATATGTGTGTTTCACACACACACAAAACCGACTAGAACTTAGATTAAATCAATTCCAGACATCAGTCTTTCCAATTCAGAGTGGAGCCCCAGGTCCTACTTCTGATGGAGTTAATCTAGTTTAAATTACTTTGAAATACTTCAGCTTTATCTCATGTTGTTGACTGATACTCTGATGTATTATAGATTACGTTTTGGCTGGTAGTGGAAAACTTGTTAATTTTTCTGTAATTGTTGAAAGTAAAATGTTGCTGGTATTATCCAGCACTGTCCTATTTTATTGGCAGAAAATATTATGTATAGGAAATTAATACACGCTTTTGCAAATTTCCTTTCTATAAGTCTGATCTTGTTTTTTGTGGCTAACTGCAAAACTTGGTCCTAAGCAGTGTGGGAGATTCAGGTTCAGACTTTTGGTAGTTGCTAGCTTCTGTGTGTGTAAAAAAAAGTCACAAGCAGGCGTTAATTCCTTGTTTAAAAGCTAAGTAGCAATATCCTAGCATGGACAAGGCCCAGGGGTGAAAACTTGACTTTGTTTTACGTGTAGGAACTAGGATGTGGTGATGCAGTTACTTCTTTGCAGGCAATGGTTTGAATTTATTTTTTATTTGAAACTCAGCATATGGATACAAATATCTAAAAGGATGCCTTTAAGGAGTTACTGACTGTGTTGAGAGAATTTGCCACTTCTAAATTTCCAATTTATAGTAAGGACAGTTGGAAAAAAACCCCATAGTTTGTCTTGGTTGGAGGATGACACAAGACTGTGTTCACCTTGCTGGTATTAAAAGTCATACTGATAGAGATAATGACCAGTTATTCAGTGATTATTTCTTTCCCACATTTGTTTTGTAACCATAGACTCTCACTTCTTTCCATCAGGATAACTAAATGCTCTCCAAGCTTCTAAACATGCCTGGGCATTAGAGGCTTTGTTTTAAATTGGTCAGTGCCACTGTTTTGCTGCTGTGTTGTTTGGTAGGTTTTTTTCTGGTTTAAACAGGCACATGGAGAAGGCAGAGTAATGAATTAGTGTGGCAACAGAGTGTATGTTTATGTTTGCTAAGTAATTAAATAGACAGTTGATTAATGAGGAATATCATTAATGGCTCCATAAATGATTTTATGGAGAACAGATCTTGTGAAGCACTCCTGGCTTCATTCTCTTAATGGTTTGGTTGATAAAGGTAGTTCATGGGATATAGGAGTGCTTGCACAGTAAAGCACTTGGCTCAGCAGTACTGTGATTTTAAATTTAAATTTTCTTTTTTCAGTAGTGTGAGAGTGGTAGATGGATGAAGGTGAGTCATCTGCTGGGGAATCAGTCCCTTGCTGGTGGGACTGGGTCAGAAACCAGCCTCCTTCTGTCCAGCACTTGATTTTGCAGCCTTGACAGTTGTATGTAAGATAATTAATTTAAAATTTCAAGTGGCACAAATACTAGTGGAATAGTAGTTAATGCTGGCAGGACTGGTGTATGCTCTGCTCTTGATTATGTGGTGAAGTGAAATAGCCAAACATATTTAAGCCCACCCTAAACCTGCAGCCCATTTCATTCTAGTTAATCATCTGCACTGTTACAGGCTTTTATTGTTGCAGTTTGGCCCACTGAACAGAGTAATGAGGACTGATTCTTCGTGTGTTTGTTGTGCCATCAGTTTGGTTGTTTCCAGCCATCTCAATGTTGCTTTATTCCAAACTTTGGTAACTTCAGTTCCTTGTTTTTTTATTTTGAAGGGCTCATAGGGGTAAGGAAACTTGACTTTGGGGGTGTTTTATTTGTGTAACTTGAGCAGTTAGTTACTTATCCCAGAAAAGCTCAGTGCCTCTGGTTTCTTTTTGAGCTGCTTGATGACTGTCTTGATTCTGTATTTCACAAAGCAGTCTCCCCTGGGTTCATTATGCTTAGGTAATTGTATTTTTGCTGGCGGTGTTCTCTCTGAGCAGGTTTTGCTTTCATGTAAGAAATGCCCCCCAGCTTCAGTGTAATCCCTGTGGCTGTTTGCACTCAAACACCAGATGTCACTGTTGCAGTTTGTCTGTGTGTACATATATACATACATATTTATGTGTATAGGCATTTATAAGTTACACTTTTTTAACTGCAGAATAGATGGGTTTTCCCCCCACCAGTTACCAGCCCTAAACATAAAAGTATTCAATAATCTAATAATAAATATCTGGGGCTGCCTTTTCCCTTTGGCCCAGCCTCTTTCTGTTAGTTTAAATCATCACTGAGATGAGCAAGCACTTGCACTGCATAGTTTCTAATAAATAAATTGTAACAGTGTGTGCCTTCTTGAGGAATTAATTGTAACAGTACATGTACAGTAATACATGGCCCTGAACTTGGATAATATTTACATAAGGAGCCAATGGCACTAGTGAATGATTCCTACTAGAAACAATTCCTGATTGGTTTTTTTGCTTCTTTTCTTTTTTTTTTTTTTATCCTTAGGTTCTGAGTTAAGCTCAGAACTTCCAGAAGACAGCTACTCCTCGGGAGGTGAAGCCCTGGATGGTGATGATGAAGATGAAGCAGCTGCCCCTGGCAATGTGGCTGAAGAGGCAACGAGCTCCAAAGATGGCCCAAGTTCAGGCTGGGCAGATGCCATGGCAAAAGTGCTCAACAAAAAGATTCCACAGAATAAGTCCACCATCTTGGCCAAGAATAAAAGCCTGGAGAAGGAGAGAGAGAGAAAAAAACAAGAAAGGCAAGAAAAGAAGATGAGGGTGAGAAAAAAATGCAGTATTCCATGTGCAGTGACTGTCAGATGGGCTACATGCAAAATAGTCTCAGAGCACTCTCCCAAATCTCTGCTGAGGCTGTCTCAGTTTTGGAATCTCTCCTTCCCAATGATCTTGAGTAGCTTAATTTTTTTTTACTTTCCAGTCATGCTGTGTAGGGTTTTTTCCCTTACTGCTTATTCTGGGTCATCAGGCAGGCTGAACTTTGGCAGCAGGTCTGTTCCAGTCTGTCAGCTTAAGGTGTTTTTATTGTTGAGAGGGTGAAAGCAGCTGCTTTAAGCTTGGTTTTCTAATTGTTGTTGTTAATTTGGGGTGAAATTCACTTTGTTGGCATTACAAATTGAAATAGTTCTCTACCACAGAAAGTGAGAGGGAGAAAGAGAAGCAAACTGCTTTCATTTAAATTGTGCTGTGACTTCCAAAATCAAGGCCTCTGGGTTGAGATTGCAGTAATCACTGATGTGGTTGTGCATTGTTGTTTGCTCCCCTCAATCATTTTCCTGATTGAAGTTTTCTGTTACGGTGTCAGTGCCCTAAATTGCTTCTGGTTCTGAAACTGGTATGCAGAAAGCAAAACCATGTTGGCAAGTAAGTAATTTGTTTGTGCCTTCAGTGGAACTTTTAATTCCAGGCTCTGATTGATTTACCTTCAGGCTAGAAATACATTAATAGTTCTAATGGCTCATCCTACCAGTTCTGTTTCAGTGGGATAACCAGGTTATTCACCTGACAGTTTGGGACATGCTGTGGCTGGGCCATGGCTTGCCTTTTAAATACAGAGAGCTTCAGTACAGTGTCTGCCCAGTTATGGTTGTCCTAAATACCTGCTCTCATCCAGTCAATATTTGAGAATACCGCAAAACAGAGATGGGCTACAGGTCCCCAAACTGACTTGTTTGCTTTAGAAAAACTTGAAAGTAATTTGCCTTTTATTGATTTCTTGCTGATGAAAGGTAGGATAAGACAGTTATTTTGATCAAAGGCCAAAACATGGTCATAAACTCAGAAATTCATAGTAGTCTGCCTGGAGTTATAAAGATAAGGACTCTGAAATTCTATTAGAGACTTCTTGCATAAAACAGATTTAATGGAACATCACCAGGACTAAAACACTGTTAAATTGTTCAGAGGGGAAGAAAAAATGTCACTACTTTACTCCTGAAGCAGAGGTCATGAAATACAGTGGTCTGCTATTGCAGCAGAAACAAAGCTGGTGGTATTGTGTCTGCTGGTAATGGAAAAGTGGATCAGTTTGCTTTTGAAACAGAGCCTCCAAAAAAAAAGACAAAACCCAGTATTGTCCACATGACTTGTTGTCTGGTGGACACTTGGTGCTCTCCCTGTGTTAGAGTTCTGCCTGTTGCACTCTTTGCTGAGCGTCACTTTGGTCACAAAGCTATACCGGGATCAATCCTGTGGGGAGATGTCAAATTCCCAAGGCTCAAAATCTGACATGCCTGTCTTGATGGACCCAGGGATTCATTATGTATAAATTTCTCTGATCAGCTTGTGAAGTCTGCGATTTGAAGGCTGTCTTTGAATAATTTCCTTGCTCGTGGCTGTCAGTGTGAAAGCATCGTTCTCCTAGACTTTTGTTACTGAAAGCAGATGACTCTGAGACTTGAGTGTGGCCCCTGTTGTGTCAATGTAGGAGACGTGCTCAGACCTGTTGTCCAGCCCTATACCGGAGCTCCCTTTACTTTCAACCAAAGTGAACTTTGCAGATACATTTTTTTCCTCCTGCTACATACTCTATCAGAGCATGCTGCATTCTCAAATGTCCATGTTGTTTCACATAACAATATTTATAATGCAGCTCGATAAAAAGCGGGAATGGGAAATGATGTGCCGAGTGAAGCCAGATGTTGTCAAAGACCGAGAGAAAGAAAGAAATCTTCAGAGAATTGCCACGAGGTAAAAGTTTTTCTGAATGCTTTCCTTAAATATATGTATATCAAAAAGAGGAGGAAGAGGCCTGTGCAGGTAATCTGTTTCCAATCAGATTGAACTCCTTTTAAGAAGTGACTAGCAGGAGCCGAGAGATTTATAGACAGGTCTGCATTGTACAGTATCAAGTTCAACAAGAGATTTCAGAAGCTTTATGAAAGAGTAAAAATTTAGATGGGAATCTAATGTTTGCTTAACAGAAGTGCTTTGTTGGATCCCCTCATTTTGTTAATTTAATGCTTTAAAAATGCAGAACACTTGTTTCTACTGCTCTGGTTTTTTGCTTCTCTGCAGAGGATTCCCCAGATCCATGGCTGTGAAGTTCAGCTGGTTGTTCCACATTGTGGTGGTTTGGTGTCACAGACCTGGTTGGACATTGATGTGCTGCCTGTATCTGTCTCCTTACTCATTCCTGTGCCTTATCCTCCTACTTCAGCTGCCATTAAGAAACTTGCCTGAGTAATTTAATAACTGATTTTAGGACAAATAACATGCTCCCAAGGATGAAACATGCTCAGGGATGAAACTGATCTCAGTGCCATGTTACCAAGCTTACTTCAGAGTCTGAATAGTTATTTGTGGATTTGTTTGTTACTGGTTCCTAGCAATAAGTATGAAGGAGGAGTGAAAATTTAAAGTCTTGTATGTTGTAGTAAATGTTACTTCTTAACCGAACTGAGGTTCCAGGTAACCGTTTTGGGGAGCTAGAAGTCATCCAGCATCTGTACCGATTAGCTTTAGTAGGGGGTTCATTCCTGTAAAAGGAACTTGAGTTTAAAATTTTGCTTTGTTGTCTTTTTCCCTATCCCAGAGGAGTTGTACAATTATTCAATGCTGTCAGGATGCACCAGAAGAAAATGGAAGAGCAGGTGAAGAAGGCTGGGAGCTCTGAGAGGAAGCGTGCTAAACTGATGTCTTCTGTTTCAAAGAGAGATTTCATCGATGTTTTAAGAAACATGGAGGGTGCTAAGGGAGGCAAGAATCCTGCTGGAAAGGCCACAAAAAGTAAACAGGTAGGCTTCATCTGTGAGAAAAAAATGCGTACAAGGTCCCTTCTTATTATAATGACTGTTAATGTGCCTGCTCTTCATAAACCTGTGATCCAAATGGCTGGGTTGTTTGAGGCTTCTGGAAGGGAACAAGCAGCTCTTAGCCTGTTTTCCCTGTCTTTTGACTATCAAAGTACAAAACGCTGGAAGCTCTTCTGGTAAGACATCAAGCCTTTTATGCGAATAACTTGGTTTAGCTGTGTGTTTAAAAAAAGACTATGAAACACTGGATTTTATCTTGGATTTTGCACCAGGCGTGGAACAAACTGCTAGATTATGGTGGGTTGTGACATTTGGAATTTGGCCAATACTTGTTAGCTCCTTGAAATTGTTGAAGACCTGGAGGCTGTCCATGTTACACGGTGTATTAGACTGTACTACCTGCGTGTCCCCACAGTTTGGTCATGTCAAACTCGCTTCCTTTGGGTGATTGTGGTGTCTGAAACTGAAGGATTTGCCAGACAAAATGAATACCACAACAGAAAGAAACAGAGATGTATTAAACCTTATATGTAGGCTTTTCTTTCCCTGATTCTCTGTGTGTGTTGGGCTGGTGTGGCTTCCTTGCTCTTGTGATGTTTTGGAAAGAAATACATTCCACTTTTTCCAAATGTGTTTGAGACACAGTGGAGTTGGACTCATCCAACTCTTCATCAGTTCTTTCAGCTCACCAAGTAGCTCAGGGTTGAAAACAAGTTGCTCAGACACACTCTTTCTCGTATTTCAGAAGCTGCACTTTTCTGAAGCGTATTTGTGCTCAGGTTTGAACTCTGTGCTTGGTAGTGGGTGGAATACTGCAATTGGCCCAGTTAACTAAGTGCTTTTCCATGCCAGGAAGAAATACTTTAATCAGTTAGGAGACAACAGTTTGTCATATGTTTTTTGTTTGTGTGCGCTTGGGGAACATGCTGAAACACTGCCTGGCATGGAGTGCTCATACAATTTTCATGCAAGTGCAATATTGAAGTATTTTTTAAATTCTTCGGATAATGAGAACAATTTAGCTTGGTGCTGACACTTTATTTCTCTGTAAATGATTCCAGCTTGCCTGTTTTTGGGGGGGGGCATGTGCCTGTGTGTGGTTCTACTTTTTTGGTTTGTTTGTTTGTTTTTCCCCCCTCAGAATAGCAGAATATTGGAACAATGGCAGTGCCAACTACTATTGTAGTCAGCCTTGAATCAATAGCTGGGCAAGAACTAGGACCTTTTTTTTGTGACACATTGTAGCAGGGCAATGTTTTAATTACAAGGTCAGAAAACACAGATTGCAAATGTTTCTATACTTTAAAAAAAAAAAAAGTTTTATTTTGGCAGCATCAGTAACAGCATATTTCCATTCACGTCCTCTGGAGATGCTTTGGATGCTGGCTGGTTAGTGTTGGGTTTGAGAATTAATGTAGGTGCTGCTTTCACATTGCTTGTGCACAAAAGCTGGGGTGGGGACTGGCGTTTCTGGTTGGGTTTTTTAATTCCATGTCTGCCTAGATAGACCACCCCCCCTTCCTCCCTCCCTTCTTGCCTTTGCTTCAGTGATTCTCCATTCAATTTAATACTGAACGAAACTCTTTAGTAACTCCTTTTCAAGCTGTTCTTAATCTGCCTTATTTTCTCTTGAGAACATATCTTACTCATTGAGCAGGCTCCCTCCTGGTAGTTGTTGATGCTTGAGGTTCAGGCCAAAATCTGCTCTTCAGTCTCCTTCTCAGAATTACACAAATATTTAGCCACTGAACAGTTCTGCTGGCCTCCAGTGTTGTATCTCTGCTTCTTAGTCTTTGAGGGTGTTTCAGGGGGTAGGAAGCCTGGATGAGGCTTTTTGGTCGTAAATTTCTTGCAGGAGTTCAGCAGACTGTTTGTGCCATCCGAAAGCTGTTGTTTGTTTCTTTTGTGGGTTTGTTTTTAACAGTCGAGAGTATAGAGTGTATTTCATTTTTAAAAAAGGGGGGGAAATACATTAATTTATCTCAGCAAAAACAACGGAAGAGATGCCAATCCCAAAATCCAGGCACTCTGCCATCAATTAAAAGGCAGTCCAGAACAATAAAAACACTACCCCACCCACATAAAACAAGCAGTCAGCAGGAAAAATAGCAGAAAAAATTTTACCAGTGGAAGCAAACCTTTCTTGACTTGAGCCTTGTGCTGTGACATGAGACTTGACTATATTTGAGAGAATGGGTGAAGGCATTTTCTTGCTCTGCAGGAGTTTCTGAATGCAAAATTTGCTTTGTATTTTTGAAAGTTTGGTGATTTTTTTCAAGTGTCAGGGGTTGTTGAAGAAAGCCCTTATAAAGCTCTGTTGTGATTGACTATTTAGCTGAGTATATTTATGTGTGAAAAAAAGAAATTAAATGCTCCAGAGGCCCATTTGCAACAGTATGGTTTCAAAGTAGCATGACCACTTTCCAAATTTTGCTCTTTATTTCCATCAGCTTCATGCATTCCTGGGAAGGACAGGTAACCTGTGCCCCACTAGAACATTGTCCATAGTCTTGTTTACTTTTAGCCATTGGCCTAAATGTTACTTGGCACATACCTACCAACATAACTATGAAGAAAAGACTAAGGCTGTGAAGGTTTTCCTGTGCCCTTCTTGTGAAACTGTAGCCTTTCTTGGAGTTTTGTGTGCCCAGCTGGGAGTAATTACTTTTCTGAGCTGGAGCCAAAAGCTTTGCCTTTCATATCATTTGCTGTTTATCAAGGTATTTCTTAATCCTTGCTGAGCCAGCTGACTTGTGTAATATTTTTTCCTGTTTTTTTTCTAAGTTACTGTGCATGATGCTTGCCTCTGGGTAAGATCAACTAATTTCTCTCCTCTTACCACTTTGTCTGAAGCCTTGCAATGTGGCAGGAAAATGTAGTAATCTAAAAAGAAATAATAAAAATCCCACTTGTTTGTGTTCACGTGGGCTTTTTTTTAAGTTTTGGGGTGGGTTTCCCAGGAATCTTCTACTGGCAGATATGAGAGCTTTCAATCTTGTTCAACACAATCCTTACAGACCAGCTTTTCATTTCAGGATGTGTTGGTTGCATCTTCCAGCTTCCCACTGGACACTATAGGAAACATAAACTACAGGTTTTGTAGAGATGCTGTTTTTTCAGGCCTGGAGGCTGAAGTCATTTTTATGTCTATGGAATAAATACAAAAGTAGGTAGTGGCAGTAAAGGATTCCTTGCAGGAATCTTTTGTGTTCTTTAGGTCCATAAGAGATTTCTGGGTGCTCTTAGGAAGTACCTTTGCTTCCAGGGTTGAGTGAAGTTTCTGTTCTCTTAGAGTTGCACGGACATGCTGGCTGATGTAGTGAACTACATGAGGTCTTGAAGTCTTAACTGTAAAAAAACAAGGCAGTTCAGAGTTAGCATTCTCAGAGCAGCCTCAACTCTCCTCCCTTGCTGTGTGTCAATGAGTTTCATCTTCACTTTTCTTTTGTCATTGGTGCTGCTCCCTGTAAAGCATTATTCTGTGGTAAAACATTTTTTAGTGACACATAAACAACTAGCATGAAAGTTACAGATGCTCTTTATGACAAGCATAACCTGCACTCATGAACCTTTCATTTTTAATTAGGCCTTTGCAGCATGATTTTGCTTTAAGTGTTCTTGCACCATATCTGTTACAGAGCATTTCAGTGATGGAAGTAAGAGCAGGATTTCCTGGTCTACTTCAGTAACCATGATCCAAATTCTGCAAGGTAATCTTTCTGTAAGCTAGGCTGGCTACATGACCTGGAGGTACAATTTGCTTCCTGTGTTGTGATGGCATCTGGAAAAAATTGGTGTATTGGTCTCAAAATAGTACCTATTCTAAAATAATTTATTGACGGGAAGGAAGATGAGTGGAGAAGAATACAAGTGCTATTTCATAGCAGCTATTGCTCATATGGGACTTAAAATAAAGTGCTTTTCCAGAAAAGTTCCTTCGACCTCAAGCATATTTTATAAATGCTCCAAGTATCTGGTAAGTAATTTGTAAGGACAGTGATTAGAGTCAGGCTTACTATAGATTTTTCTTTGTTCATAAGACTTGAATTTTAAGCAGTAGTTTGAAGATTGTTCAAAGGCAGGAGGAGTACTACACTTCCGACTTTGCTGTTCTTACTGGGATACAAGGAGTGGCATGGGGGGCTTTCATTTTTTAAGCAAAATGGGGGTATAAATTGTGCTTTTCAGCTTAAAAGTCAGATCAGTTTAAAAACTGTGAGAGTGACTGCCTTCTTTTTCTTGCAGCTTCATGAGTACTGGCCATCAGCATGGTCTGTTTTTTTTCCAGTTTCCACAGTGTAGAAATAGGGAGGGTGAAAAAAAAGTTGTTTTCATTCATGTACCTGTTTGGAGTGACAATAGTCTGAACAGTTGCTTCAGCCTGCGTTAGGAAATTGTTTCTGAAGTATGGATGAAGGCAGAGATGACTTCTGGAAATTTGTAAGGTGTATCAGCACCTCTTTTAATCTTATAAGGAAACTTCCTTAGGTGATAATGGCATTGCAGAGTAGCAGAAGTTTATTACTACAGCTGTTGTGTGCTGGTTTTACAGACCTAACTGAAGGAGTAACCAGGCATGCATGTATTCCAGCAGATTTGAGGGGGCAGCCAAGTATTAATTTAGTTCAGCTGTAGCCAGAGTAGATGTATTCTCCCAGTTTTAATAAATGTCTTCCCATCACGTGCACAAAAACTTTTAATTTGGATTCCTTTAGATACTGCATTTGTATCTGTTTTTCCCAGCTGTGTGTACATTTTCTTGAAGGGCACCCATATATGTTTGGAGCTGATGCTTTTAATGAAGTTTTTTGGTTTTGTACCAGAAAGTTGCTGACTACCTAATTGTATGCTGTATTCTTAGGAATATCCTTAGGGATAAATGCAGCACAGCCTGCCACCAGTTTGCTATATCCTATATTCCTTATGTTCTTTAAGGTAAGGGGTTGTTGTGCAGTGTTAGAGGTTGTTTGATGGTGACATTTTTACTTTAAATTTGTTTAGAAGTTCTATTAACTTAGAGAGTTTAGGTCATCAACAGGATTTGGTTTTTAAGATGTGTAAGCTCAGCTCCCTGATTGTTGTCATAGCAGGTAATGCATATGTGTTATCATGGGAATGTAGGACTTTGTCAATATTTAAATGTCAATTTAAATTTGTCAGTGTTTAAATATTTAAATTTGATTGATAGATGTCAAGAACTTGACACTGTAAATTCAACTCCAGATAAAACAATTAAGGGTCATGTGATGGGCAGTATTTTACCTCTTTTTCCTGTGGTTTTATACTGAGATATCCCTTTCTGTCCTCTTTTTCAGATATTTGATCACAAATCAGGAAGGGAAAAGGCTGTGATTTTCTCCTCTTCCTGTTCTATGTTCCTGACAGGTTCTTTCCCCCTGCACCTGAGGGCCAAGCATGCAGCCCAGCATCCTGTGCCTAATGCAGGAGCAGCCCTGACAGCTGTTCACACAGAAAGGCCAGTTCCCTGTGTGTCATCACGAGCCACTCACGGTTCAGCTTAGTGCTGTCTGCTAAGATGCAGATAGTGTGTAATCAGTGAGGACAGATATCTTCAGAGAATTTGGATGCTAAATGCCTATTGCATCTACTGAGGTGATGACCTGAGGTTGGGGGAGGGCAGTCTTCCAGATGTTTATAACTTGTCCAGATCCAGGCAAATGTTCATGGAGATAGCAAAAGATATGTTGCCAGCTCCAAAACACATTCTTAACTGATTTTTAAGTTTAAAAAGAATGAATGATGCAAGGTTTTAATGGGTTCCTGTAGAAAATGTCTCTTTGTTCCTTAGAGCTGAAGACAAAATATTTTAAGTTTGTCTTTCTGTGAAAAGGAATGAAGTGGTTCTATTTGAAACATTGCAAAATCCTTCAGCATGAAGTGGTTGAAGTTTGGCAAATTTCTAAGTGAATATAAACAGGGACTTGTGATTGAAATGTCAGGCAATACTGAGACAGCTCCATCTGTCATATTTGAGAGTAACTTGCCTTGCTATTTGTTTATTAGTGCACAGGATACTATGATGGTGTTCTATTTTCCCAGAAGATGTTGCAAGGCTTTTTTTTCAGTAAAACTATGTCTAAAACAACCACATTTGAAAAACTTGTGGCATACATCATCTTTTGATCTTCCTGTGAGTATACAAAGCACAGAGTCAAATCCTATTAGACTTTTATCTGGTAAATCAAGTTGGAAGCCTTATAAAAGCAGCTCTCCACTTTTGGCTTTGTTCATAACTCTTAAAGGCAGGGCAATCTACTTAGAGAAAAATACATCTAAACATTTCATAAAGTTTTATAGAAAAATGTTCTCTGGAAGTAAGAAGGTTTGGGTGGAGCTTGTCTATCTGAATAAGTTTGTTTCCCCCCATGTAAGCATTTGCTATTGGAAATTATCTTGAAAAGTGATTCCTTTACTTTGAAGTTTTATTAAGGTATAAAGTGTTCTGATTTCCAGAGTGTTGACCTATCAGATGTGTGTTATAAATGACCTCTGTGGGTACCTACTCATCTATTTATCTTGGTAGATAGACTTCAGGAGTGGTGGGTCAAGCTGCTTCCAGCTTGCAGTGGTTAGAGGGTCAGCAATGGCTGAGTTCAGTACATTGTTTTTCAGTACTATGGGAAATCCTGGCCAGTTTTTAATGAGTGTTTCTGAAATTTACTGAAATATTATAAAATGTACTTTTAAAAAATATCCAAAAAACTGGTAGTATTACAAATTATACTAAAACTGCCTCTTGGAAAGGTCTGACCTCTCTTTGGTTTGCTGCTGAACTTTGGTCAATGTTCTGCAGGTGGTCTGTGTCATTTCTTCTCCACCTGCAGCTGTTGGGAAAGCCCATACAGAAACGTAGAAGGAGATGGAAAAGTCAGAAATGCAGAGAAAGGGTAGCCAGATGTTTAGGATAAGGGATTGGGATCATGGGCAGTTTACATTTCCTTCATCAGGTTTAAACCGTTTTTAGAAAGCAGCCAGGAGTGTTGAGGGGTGTGGTCTGTTCCTTAATGAGCTTGCCACTCACGAATGACAGTGTGAGGGGAAATTACAGGAATATAAAATCAGAGAAATTTGGATTTGGAGACCTCTACGATATGTCACAAAAGCCAGTTAAGTAAAAGCAAGGGCAATGACTGTTGGGAGGTTATATCAGACAAGCTGCTTAGCAGACATGAAAACATGGTTATTTTGTATTTAGCAATAAAATTGCACAGAAGTTAGTTCCTTGTGGGGTCTGTTGTTTTTTTTTTTTGTCACCCTCCTACCTCAAAGTTTTTTGGATCCTTATACTTCTTCTGGCACTCAAATATAAGTGGAAATCCTGAGTCAGGAAGAGGAGGCTTTTTACTAGCCCCACTTCTTTCTCATCAGCTGTTCTGTGAGATGATTTCTCAAGTGCTGGAAGTGATGGACATGGTCATTACTGTAGCCTTTATTGTTTGTTACAGCCTTTTGGGACTCACTCCATTATGCCTCTGGCTGAATCATAATGAAAAACAGTGGATGATTTTAGCATCATTTGTTGAAAATGATTTGAGTGATATTTGTATTATTCAAAAATTTTCAAGCTGATAATTTATTAAAAGAAAAAAAAGTCAGAAATACTCCAAACAGCTGCAGGTCTGCATGTTTCCTTACTGGGCAAACAGGCAAGCTTTTGTAAAACCTGCAGAAAATTTCAGGTACCCAGTTGAGATAGTGCATAAGTGTCTTTCATAAATGGATGACATCTGAGAAAGATCTGTTGTGACTGGAAAATGTTAGTCTAAAGTAGACTTAAAAAACTTGAGGATGTGACTTCTGAGGGATAGCACAGTGAAGGCCTTAATCTTGACTGAATGTTTTTTACTAGGCACTCTTGCCGTATCTGTGTACTTTCCAGATACAGCTTGGTGGTTCAGGAACTGAGCAACTTGTAACAACGATGTTGTGGATCTGAGGTGATGTTTAGGTTCATCTTTAAACTCTGCCATGTCTTCATTACTGCAGGAAATGCACATTAAGAAATGTAGGACCAGCTGATGGAGAGTTTTTTTATTACTTGTGAGAAGTTGTGGGGCATTTATTTCAGGGTTGAAATGCTGCATATCTAGAAAAGTTCTTTATTTCTTCATTTTGAATCCCATCCAAACAGAAGAATTCTCATTATCTTCCTTTTAGTAATAACTATGGAAGCTGGTAAGGAGTTGTCCTTGTAAGATTGTTCTTTGTAATTAACCAGTATGCTTTTGGTATAAAGTGAATAATATTTTGCCTCAGACCCAAGACTCATGACTAGCTAGCAAGAAAAGTTGTTTTTTCTGATGGACAGCACTGTCTTTTCCAAGTCAGGACTATGATTCAACTGGTTTGGTTACCATAATTTGCCGTACAGATTCTTGTCTGATAAGCAGTGAAAGCGTAACACATTGCTTTAAATACAGAAGTCTTGATCATGAGTTATTTTCAACCACAGTACTCAGTGGGTCTTTATATCAAGCATTAATTGATGCTGATGCTGTGCAGTGCCAAGTACATGAAGCATGGAAGCTGTGTAGAGATTTACAGGTGAATAAATGGTGGGAGTAACAGGTGAATACAGGCATAGGAATGGCCAGTCTGGTAGGCAGGAATTTCACTGTCAGTAGTGTGACTGCTGATAAACAGGCATTGCAGATGTGAAGGTATATGTGTGAAGCATATAGATGGGGATGATGAAGAGTTTTGTTCTTACAGGAAACAAAAACCAGCAGGACTGAAAATGAGGAGCAATGGCATATTGAAAGAGTCTATGAACTTTCTGCTCTGGTATGTTGCATGGCAGCCTCATACAGGGAATGTGCTAATCTATTCCTATCTTTCCAGGTACCTTCTCTAAGAACTTGCAATCTATTCTGAACTAATGTTTACTTGGTGCCTACTTAAAAATGCTTATTTGTGGACCTTTTCTTTCTTCCTTATGTCAGTGGAGTGTTTTGGCCTGGCAGTTGGAAAGACAGTGTGATTACTTCATATTTGCAACATTGTCATTTTGCCTTGTATTTCAGAGAGCATAAGTTACAAATTAGAGAGTGTATTCCCCAAGGGGAACTGCTGGTATGGGTAATGGTAACAGGTCATGCCTGTGTTGTAACTTAACTATAGGATTGTTTCATTGGGTGAGTCTTGTTTTCAGGTGAGTTTTTATTGTCTGTGAGCAGCTCCTGGTGTAGCATGCCCATGCTACTCATCATGCTCATTAAAACATGGGAAGGGAGTCTTGATGCCAGTATGGCCAAACATGTCTTGCAGCAGCATGTGGTGGAATTCCTTGTGCCAGCACAAGGGTTTCTGAGATGGCTGCTGTTGATGGCTGGAGTAGAGCGCAGGCTGAGGAGTTCCAGAGCGTCCTGTATGCAGAAGGGCCCTGTGTTAAGCTTGAATTCTTAAAATAATTTTGCTTTTTCTGACAGAAATAATAATTTATGAGGTTTCTGGCTGAGGAAATCTGTTCTCTCATTAGTTTTTTTCTAAGATTCTTCTTTGCAACTGAGCATTTAATAACGGTGCTTATGATTTTTCTTCTTTGCTTAGGCCCAGATTAATGCTTGTTTTTAGAAATTCTGTAATTGACTTCTGACCCTTCTAAAGTTGGGGCATGTTTAAGTCTCTGCAAGCCAACCCAAAGCATTCCTTCTCATTCACACATCCCCAGTTGTAGTAAACCCTAGAGGAGGATGTGAGGATGGGGAGATTCCTCGTGCAGGTCGTTAAGCTCTGGGTGGTCTTCTGGCTGTGCTCAAAAGGAAAATCAGTATTTGTTGTGCTTGTAGTAACAATTCCAGTGTGTTACTTTCAGAGAAGTTTGAACAGGAACAGCAGGTCTCAAAACACACTGTAAAAAAAATTCATTCTTAGATTTATTTACTAGAATTGCCAGAGCAGATTCTGGTCTGTATGAGAGACTTTGTGATCTGAGTAAATCCCCTGTGCCACTGTTGATACCCACAGTGTGGTGTCACTTCAAGTAAACCAGGGCAGTTGAGTTCAGTCGCTGTAATTCCTCATTCAGAGAGAGGATGCAAATGGGTATTGAATAACTCTCACCCTAAGGAATAAACAGTTGTGCAGAATTATACTGCAGAAGAATAGATCTCTGTTGTGCAGCTCACATGTTCTGCAAGCTTGAAAATGCTTCCCAGAATGAGTTGCTGTGATAATTCAGCTCAGAAGTTCAAGATAATAGTGGTGCAGGTTGTATTCTCAGTTTGCAGTTTTGTGGGGTTTTGGCTGCTTGGGATCAGGCTTACATAGGAACCTTTCTTAGAGTTAAGATCTTGCTGCAATTCAAATCAGATCAAGTTGCAAGCAGCACTAATGATCAAGCCCAAGTATCATTTTCCTGTTAAAAATCATTAAATTTTGTTTTCTGCTTCTATTTCTGCTTTAGATACTTTGGCTGCAGTTTTTTTTTATTTCTTCTCAGCCTGAGGGAAATTTATTTTCTTAGCCTGTGAGCTCAAATATTGCTGAAAATGAACTTACGAGAAATGATTATGCTGGTGTTCTTTGTTTTTCATTCCCTCCCCCTCTTCTGCCAAGTGGGGGTTGTATTATTACTATTGTTTTAAATTGAGATTTAATATACTTCAGTGTATGCCTGTGCTGTTTGTTTGGAGTTTTTTGAGCTCAGTTTAAACCGACTTGCTTGGGGATGAGAACCAGAGTAGCAGCAGTCATTCAGAGCAAGATGCAGGCTGACAGGGCAGGTAATTGTCAGATGTATGTGAGAATGTGTTCTGGCAGTTACGTTCTTTAACTTCTCCGTCATGACAAAAGCTTTGCTGTGTCTCAAGGTCTTAAATGTTTGTCTTGAGCAAAACAGAGGAACCTGGGGAGGCAGTTCAGATTAATTAGGCACGTTAGAATTGTTTTCTCAATGCTAAAAGTTGTTGCTTGAGAGATATTTATGTTAGACATTCCTTCCCTGACAGGTACAAATAAACGTTTATTGTGGGTGATGGTAAAGAGAGATGCCCCTGCAAGCTCTGGCATTTCATCTTTTACACAGAGCAAAAGCATGGGGGTCCAGTGTGCTGATTGGAATTCCCAGGTCTGAAAAACGTTCCTTTGTTAATGCCCTGGAATTCCTCTCTTCTGGACACAGGCTCTTGGGGAATCTCCATGGTGCTGTAGGTTTGTTCGCTGCTTTGCAGAGGCAGAAGCTGGAGTGTGTTCAAGTGACATGAGCTGGTGGACAGTGGAGTGAAATGCTGTCTTTTGTCTGTGTGCCCTGATTTCAAGGCATATCTTTTAATGCCATTAGTTACCAGTAAGCACTATGGACTTTGGTTTGCTTCAGCATAAGGTTGTGAAAAGCTCTGGCAGGTATCCTGCTTCAGAAGGGGCAGAGAGGATTGATCCCGCACCTCGGTGTCAGCACTGTCTGCCACAGCTCCAGTGCTGAGTTTGGCAGGTCTCAGTTGAAGATAACTGTCTTATTATTTACCAAAAACAAATTTTATAGCTGTGGTTTTTTGTGGTGGTAAAGAAATGGACAAAAACGGGGAGATTTCTAACTTGATCATATAGCTGCTGCTGCTACCACGAGGCTTTCATAGACCAATTCCTTTAAAAGCATCCAGGAGCCTGGATCCTGCAAAGGACAGCTGCTTGTTCTAAGTGACAGAACTAAGCTTTGTTGGAGCTTAGTTTGGAGCTTTGTTTGGTGTTTTTATTAGGACTTGGCCAAGAATTTCAGTTCATCTTGTCCTGGTGCAGATTTTAGAGGGTATGTCTTCAAATCACAATTAGTTCAGGAAGTATGTCCCCACTACAGAGCCCTACTTGTGTGAGACTTTAGCTAGTGCTATGATAGCTTAGCAAGTAGGCAAGGTGTTGGGTTGTTTTTTTTTATTTACATGAACTCATTTCACCTGGACCATGAGTCCATCACAACAAGTAAATATCAGCACTTGAGTAACCACAGTTCGTGTTTTGGTCTGCCTTTTTTCGGCGGCTCGTGATAACAAGTCCATCACCAGCAATTAGCAAAACACCAGTGAGTCTCGAGGTATTCTACTAATTGCTGTCACTCAGACCTTTTGAAATAGGTTGCCACACCCTTCTGGCAAAGAAAACCCAATTCCAATGTGTGTATAAAAGAGGAGAGGAAAAAAAACAACACGAGAATTTTTCGCTCCTTGCGTTACTGAAGGATTCACATTATGTGGCGTTACAGTCTGTTGTTTATGTAGCCTGCTTTGTTTTCATTTGGGGATATTCAAAGGGGACTTCAGTGTTGTAGTGAGATGTGCATGAACAGCTGACTGAGAGTTCAAAAGCATTTGTGTAGATTGAAAGCTGGTTTATTTTCCACGTGCCAAGAATCAGTTTTGTTTTATTTAGATGAAGCTAGATTATGGCATTGAAAACCCAACTGTATTAACATTCTTACATAAAGCAAGTTGGGAAGTGATGTTACAGTTGAACTAATTGTTAATTATACAAATAGTTCTTGCTGCATATTTTCTTAAGGCTTTGGGAATGTTCTGTGATGCCATAGACTTGGAGAGTTTTTATTCTGAGAGGAAAAGAGAGTAGTAAATGAGTTAGGAATGAAAATACTAAACAAGGCTTTTTTTTCACTTGGAAGCATGCTTAAAATTGATTAAATATTTGCTTTCAAGCATTTAATCTTCATCTTTGAGGCACGAACATGCTACCTCTGTCTTTCTCCTTTGGGCTTGTTGTAAAACTCTGTTCAGGCCTTTGTGGTGCCTTACATAATGGGTAATGCTGTGGAGAATCAGCACCCCTCTTTTGTTAAGGTCCTGCTTTTGTCCTGTTGTTCACTTGACATAGCCAGAAAGAAGGGCTAATGGTTGCTGAATAGCAGCTTGTGATGAATTTGAGGATTGGGCTTTTCAAACCCTGAGACTGCCACTGTCATTGCTGATAATAATGTACTGCTCTGTGCTGTTTAAATACCAAAACAAAATAAGAAAAAAACCCTGTTCTGCACATCTGGGGAAAGAAAGAATTCTGGTTGGTTTATTATTGAGAACAAAAAAATGTAGATTGTTTTGTAAGAAATACGGGATGTTTCAATTTAGGTATTTCAGATTTACCTCTCTTAAATTTCACGGTTCAAATAGTGATTTATCAAAGATTGGGGGTTAAGAAAGAAAGAGCTTGGTGATTTTTTAGACTGTTCTCTACTCTGCTAAGGTAAACATACAAAACAACTGCAATACAGTTAAAAAGGAGGGAAAAAAAGTTACCCTCTCCTTGCATCCCAGAACAGAGTACCAGTGTTTGCACTATTGTAATAACACAGATTATTCCCATGTGAGTATTTTAAGGTCTGCCTAGGGACCTACCTTATCTGTAGCTCTTTAATTCCATGCAGTCGATTGCCCTGTCTGAGACGATTTTAGGTTTACTGGGTGTAGCACTGGAAGCGAATTGCTGCAAGAGTGGAAACTGGTTAGGAGGCACTACCCTGGGGAAAAGGGGAATTGTTGGATGGGAGTAGCCATTAGTGAGAGCAGCTGTGAAGACACAAAAGCAAGCCCCAAACCAAAACCCAGTGCAAACATCTTGAGGAAAAGCTGTGGAGCTTCTCTTTTTTTTTGAGCTGGGCCCTGGGAAATTCCTTCTGGGAAGGAAAGTGTTAAGACTTGTTACCCTATTTTTGTGAGGGCAGTGTTTCAGAAAGAACTGCAGGAGAAGTCACATGCAGCATTTCTGCTTTGATTACCTATTAAAAATACATGCCTTGTTTGGCAGACTTGTTGCACTCAGGTAACTTCTGATGGTGTGATAAGGACGTTTTATTTACAGTGATGGACCCGCATTCTTCATTTCTCTTTCCTCCTGCTATCAAATTCTGTATGCTGCTCTATCCCAAAGATTGATTCCCACAGGCTTCAGCTTAAATATGCAGGGGTATCACATTCCTAGATGCATGACAGAGAAGAGGCATGGACAGATGCCTACAGTGATCATACATTTCCTGCAGGCTTTGCATCCAGTAGGCAAATCTTGTCTGCAGAGGATGCTGTAAGAGGTGACCCCACCCAGTGCACCCTGTCAGGAGGTGGTTGTCACCTAAACCTGGGTGAGTCAGCTGAGGTCCTTTCTTTGGAGCCGGGGAGTGGGGAAAGCCTACCTGGGGTGCCAGTGTTAACTTTGTTTCAAAGACCCTGCAGAACTAAGTGGGTGTTTTCGCTGCCCCTAATTCCACTTTGGTAAGACAATTTTCTGCTTTCCTGCTGGACACTGAGCCGTGTTGTTGCTCAGAAATGTTTTGCTGCTAAGGCATAAACCACTGAAATAAATCCTTCGTCAGTACCTTGAGCAGCTTTTGGTATTTTCCTCCGGTAAGGATGTAGGTGTAGCGTCAAGCTGTTGTTTGGAAATGTTGCCACAGGATGGGGCTGTTGCACTGCCCAAACGGGATCTGTCACCGCCAAGAACTGCGACCAGGCGCTGTTTTCAGTGCTAACCTGAAACAACACTCCCGCCCCTTTTCCTTATTATTCACCCGTCCGTGTAGTGGGCCTCGAGTGTATCCACTTCCAAGAGGTAGGAAATTTGGAGTGAGGTGTTGTTGGCTTGCTAAGAGTAGATCAACTTTGTTTCTTTTAGAGGCAGCTTTGTACCATATGACAAGCCCAGGTAGTGAGGTAATAATTCACATAAAGGGGATTTGGTTCACGTATCACCGAATATGTTAAATATTAAATTGGGCCCGGGGGCCGCCCTAAGCCTTTATTAAATCCATATTTGTGTTTTAGAAGTGTGCCAAGAAGTGTTCTAATGAAGCAGCACCTGGGGGTTAATAAATGATATCATGAATCCATTCTGATTGCCAAGAAAGATTTTAATAAAGCGAGCCATGCCCAGGGTTGACTGTTTCATCCATGAGGAATAATTGTTTTGTTTCCATATTTCTTTTATTGGTTGGTTAAAACAAGTTTGCTTTTTAGCATCAAGTCATTTTTGGTTGTTCTGCGTGTTTCTGTACCATTTGCAGAAAGAGCTGGCCCTCAGTGTGCCGATTGTGGGAGGTGTTATTTTGATTGCATGAAGACCTTCCATCTTTTACTGCCTCTCACATTTATCTCATGTTG
Source organism: Corvus kubaryi (assembly GCF_017639235.1). Taxonomy (NCBI): domain Eukaryota; kingdom Metazoa; phylum Chordata; class Aves; order Passeriformes; family Corvidae; genus Corvus; species Corvus kubaryi. The sequence goes on along the minus strand of NW_024582063.1, from coordinate 6,703,387 downwards.
CTCTGTTTTTTCTTCTCCTCCCCTCAAACATTTAGGGTAAAGTGAAGTCTGAAGAAGGGCCAGAATGGAATATACTGCGTGATGACTTCATGATGGGAGCATCTATGAAGGACTGGGACAAGGAAAGTGATGGAGAGGGCAACAGTGAAGAAGGAGGTGGTCTGAAACAAGAAGATGACAGTGACTGAATGAAACTGAAAACCATTCAAGATAATGTTTTATCTTCTTAAGTTTGTTTGGATAAAAAGTCAGCATTCTGTGAATGTACAACACTTGGAGGATACCTCTTTTAAAAGAAAAAAAAAAGACTTACACAACCTTGGAGTGTTTTCTCCTCCATGTCAAACTTTTATTTAATATAGCTCCATTTGCTATACTGAAATCCTGAAATATTTTCCAAAACAAGTATAATTTTCAACATATTTCCAAAACATTTTGTACAGTCAAAATAGTGGCACTTGCCCAATGAAAGATAGATTTTGCCAAGGTCATTAAAAGTTTATACATTAGTCATGGCAATTGATGTATTAGTGTGCCTGCATGTCCAAATCACTGTTGCACTTTGAAAAGTTGTTGCAATTCGCAACAGAAATGACTTACAATAAACACAGAAATACCGTCACCTTGTAAAGTTATCGGACTCCTATAGAGTCTTTACTATTTTGGCCAGAAAAGGTTCTGTAGATAATAAAGGAAAGTAACCATTAATGTGATAGTTCTGGTCTTGGAGCATTAGTTTGATTGGAGACAACTCTGGAAATGTAATTATAAAAGGAGAGACTCAACTCTACTGACTGGGTTTAGTATTTATATATGTGTGTGTATATATATATATATGGTTTTTCCATTGCGAGTCTGAGATTGTGTAAGCTAAGAGTCTGGTAGGAGAGGAAAGGACAGTCATTGCTATTGGTTTCATTGGGGAGGGAGAGCTTTTCTAGCAATACCACATAAAATTGTGTTCAGTGTTGCTTCATTTGCAGCTGTGTTGCTCTCGCCTTTTTCAGTGAAGAGCTGGAGCTCTGAGATTCATCCTGTGGGTTTAGCCAGCTCTAATGCTAATTCCTCAGGTTTGCAAAGGGTCAAACGAGCCCTTCCTCCTAGGTGTGTGCCCTAACAGTAACAAATGTGGAAGTCATCTGTCAGGGTAACACAACTGGCTTTGTTTAAGCTACAGCAATTTCTCCTCAGTAGTTGTTGGTTGCAGAGGTGCAGAAGCTAACACACATAATAATAATATATTTTCTGTAAGCATATGCATACAGAAGGAACTGTGTGGTGATTAAGGTGTTCTAAATGAGAGACTGGGGTTGAATTCTGCTGCCTTTGCTGTTCCAGACTGACTGACTGATGCTGTGTCATTTGTTTAACTTTGCTATCACATTTCCCCATTTGCTATGTGAAGAAAAGCCTTGGGGCCTATTAATTGATACTTAAAATACATAGTACTGTTCTATCCATTTCTACAGATGCCTTACATACAAACCTTTCTTTGTACCTGCTTAGAGGCAAGATATGATTAGGAGCAACTTTGAAATTTTCAGTCTTCAGCATGGAAACATGCAGTAGGATTTAGATTTTCCTAATGAAGGCATTGTTTGAACTTTGTGTGTACTGCAGGATAAAAAATATAGGTACAAAATGGCAGAGAAACCCATCCCAACGACTGGCAATCATTGTCTTATCCCTAGCCTATTCATCTGGTATATATTGTAGCATAATTCTTTGAAGGGAACTCAAAGCGAACAGCAGAAATGTTTAGATTTTCAAGCTGTTTTGAGTGTTGAACATATTAGATATCTGAGGAGACATTAGTTTGTGGTCTGATATTTATTATCACAAATGAAGGCATACACCCAAAATACCAAGTGGCAAAACCACAGAAGTTTGACATATGACTATCCCAGCTTCGGCAGGCTCGACATCTGTACAGCTGTGCAGTGAGAGTCACCGTCTCATTAGTGCAGTGCAAAAACGTGCTGCAATGGGGTCTGAGTCTGTGAAGCAGCATAACATTCTAACCTGACACTGCTCTCTTTCTACAGAGTTCAGCTGCTTTCTGTGGAAAAATTACATCAGCACCCTTAAATCTACAGTTGTTCTCTAGTTTCGTATCAGCGGTTTCTTTCCATAATCAAAGTTCTGGAAAATAATCTGAGTTTTTCTTAGAGACTGCGGCATCCTGAGGTGATTATTAAAAATTTCAGAATGCTTTCCAAATACTTTTAGAATACTTGGGTGTTTATTTATGCATTTTTGGAGTAGTGTTTTGATTAAAGCACTGAAGTGTCTCTTGTGTGTTTCAGAAAAATGTGGACTCTATCCATATTGCTAAAGGTATTTTGAGCTTCCTTTTCATTTAGAGTGCATAGCCTATATGTGGAGAGCATTTCTTGCCTTTTAAAGAAGCCTAATACTTATATTTTTATGTATATGGAGTAGTTATTTAAATTTTATACTGTACCTTGTCTTTGCCTTGTCCTTTTTTTGTGCCATATGCCAAGAAGCTCAGAGAATTACAAAAATTGCTAACTATGTATTTTGATTTTAGGCTGCTTTATTTCACAAGTTTTGTTTTTGTTGACTAGCAGTTCAAAAGATCTTGTTTGGCCTAGGCACCTTCCAGTCTCTTCTCTGAGCTGCCCTACCCCCGTTTTCAGTAATGTTCTTCCTCTTCAATAGCTACCAAGAACAACCTTCAGCAGCTTTTCCCAGCAGTCAGAGTGCTCGCTCTGTTTTTCCTGCTCCCATGAATATCTCTGCTCAAGCAAAGCTGTGCTGCTGCCCTTCATTCCAGAGAGCATGAATCATCTCAACTTTGTATATTTCTGTACCTATCTATATAAAGCCAATAAGGATGGGGTGGTTCCAGTTTTGTTAGGCTTCAGGCCAATTCCAGAGTATGTAAAGTTTAATATTCTATGGATTGCACGCAAAGAAAAGAGTTTTGTTTAATAAGAGAAGGCACAGGGTCAGCTCTTCCCCGTGTCTCTTGTCCCCTGGTCTAATTTTTCTTCACATTAATTGTGCTAACTTTTTTTCATCAAGGAAAGCATGAGTTGGCCTATGGAAAAAATAACTGTCTTGTCCCTGCTTTTCTTCAGCCTCCTGTTAGGGAAACACTTTGGGAGTGGTGATGGAATATTCTTGTTGTGCCTGATGCCACTGTACCGCAGCATCTTCGCTGCTAAAACCTGGAGGGAAGAGCTCCCACTTCTGCAGCTGTGAGGCAGGTTCTCCTGGGTTCACAGGTTGAGCAGAACAAAAGAGCTGGAAGCTGCTTCCTCATGAAGATAGGGCTTTTTTGTCTGATTTGTTTTAAAGGGAGAAATTAATTGTTTGGAGGCCGTAAAAGTATTTTGACTATCTGATGCTTCCAGAAGAAGGTGGTCTGTAGAGCTGCATCTGTTCGGAGCTGGCTCAGTAGCTGTCTCTGGGGAGGAAGGCAGAAGTCATCTGGCACAAAACACTCTGCACAACTGAAAATGACAAACTTCTCATTCTTATGAAATGAGTCCTGGCACAGTTAATATACACACAGAGCAGTCATCAGTGTTGTTCACTTCCAATCCCTGCAAATTGCTCAATGATTTCTTCAAGACTTGCTGAGGTAAGGAGTGAGAGGGCCAGGAGAAGGCTTGAGGTAGTGGAGACTCAGGATCATGTTACACAGATGGGGTCCCTGTGCTAAGTAAGATGTTAAACTCGGGAGTCTAAGACCTCAGACACTGGAGACTGAAAAAGTTCTTGATTAACAGATGGTAGAAGACTGTAGATTTCATTTAGTGCTGTTGTAAAGTCGTGGCTTCTAACCTCTTGCAGCATGTAAACCTCAAATGTTTCACCTCTGTAAGTGATCTAGCAGATAAGGGCTTTTTCTTAATCATTCTTTTTCAGACTTGTAGCAATGGCTGATACTTCTTAGACAAAGCATTTTGTTGCTTTTCAGTTGCTTTTCTGTCTTAGGGGACGTGTTGAAAATGGAACTCCAGTCAAACTGAATACCTTCAACATGAAAGATCCTTGCGTTTGTGTAACGCTTCATCCCTTGGAATGACTTCTTTTTGTTTAAATTCATGTGTTTAACCTGTTGGATACAAAATTGTTAAATGAATTGGGGCAGTTTCATCAAGCTGTTGGATGTGAACTCATGAGCATAAGTGGCTTCCCAGAGGTACTTTGGAAGGTGATTTTAGGAATACTCATAAAATGCATTATTTCTTCACAGTGCCTCTGTTGATTCAATAGCCCATTCTCTCATGCCAGTGCATGAACTTTGAAGCGTTATTTTACATTTTCTGAGTGTTTCTTAACTCTGTTTTCAGTATATGTGGTGGTGTTAATTGTGAACTGCTAACCAGGATCAGACTTGCATTGAGGTTTTGATACCACTAGGATTTCTTACAGACATAGTGTTCTCAGAAGTAGCTGAATAATTAATAGAAACAGTTCACTTACAAGATAAACTGGTTACACTTTTTATCAGAAACTTCATGCGTAATTTAGAAATGGTTAAATATAAAACCTGCTGATGTTATGTTAATAGTTCTTTAAATCATCTGTTGTAGGCATGTGTGATCATAAGTAGAAGGTAACAGAGGGTTGTTTGCTGTCGTTTTAAAATCTGAAGTACTTAAAGATTCCACCAGCCATTTATGAGCCCTTGTAAAGTGCATTATGAATATAATCTTGGAGATTGTGACTTAAGGCCCTTGGCTATTCAATCACTCTCTTGCTTTGAACTTTGCTTTTCTATCCTGATAAAGGAGGGCATTCCCATCTTGTTCAGAACAGAAAAACCTGCAAGTGTTTTTTGATTCAAGCAACAAGATAGTGAAAAGCTTTCTTGATTATGCAGATTTTGCATTGACTTTCAGGTTGAGTACAGTTTATCTCAAGAGGATTTTCTTTGGTTTTTAAGTGATCCATAAATTGCAAGTTTTGTGGGCAATGAAACAGCCCTTTACTTAGGGTACTTAGGGTACCCTATGTCCAGGGACAAGAACTGGCCTGTGTCCATTTCAGGAAGGGTGCCTGAGGTCAGGCAGCTGAATGAAAACTGTCACTGGAGAGCTGAGTAGCCGAGCTGTTGGTAATTGAGTTCTGCCCATCCGAACTTCACAGTCACACCTCGCAGGGCTGCTTGGAGGCAAAGGGCAATCAAACACACATTGTCAGCCTTTCCACCACTGGGTACCTCTTCATCCTCACTTATAACTCCAATGAGTTTCAAAAGAGGTTCATATTGCACAGTAGTGCAATATTGCTGCAGTAGTGTAGTTTTGTACAAGAGGTAACAGCTGTATGGTTTTGTATATGGTGTTATTTTAGAGCAGTGAAGTATTTGACAGTACCTGCTGAAATTTGGTACATGCTTATGAAAGAAATACTCATTAATTAAGAAGGACTTCATAAGATTCTCAAGTGAGTGTCTCTTCATGATTAGCAGAAAAAGACTGAAGATTCTCAGAACCTTCAGACAAGATCCTCAGTTTAAGGATGCATTACTCAGCCAAAACAATGTATTGGACCCAAGTATAAATACACTTCCAGTATGAACATTGATCAAACAAATGCAGCCTGGGAGGATGATATATTGATATTCATTCTTGTGGATTGTGTTAGAAAGGGACTGGTCAGGCCTTGCAAGATGCTGAGCACCTTTCTGATATTGTAGCACTGCAACCAGCAGGTCAGACCAGGATTGCCAGTGCTGTTCTCGACATCTGCTATGTTTTGCCTTTTCTTTTTTTTAAACTGCTGGAGTGTTCTTTTATTTTAAATGTTGTTGTCATTGCCTAGAATTAAAGTGGAACACATTTTATGTGAAGAGGATAGTTAGGGAATAGAAGCAGGGAAATGTATGTCTTTCTATGTCAATATTGTGCCTCCCAGACACAGACCATTGTCTTAGATTCTCATTCACTTCAGTTGCTGCTGAAGCGCATTGCTGGACTGTCTGCCTCATGATTAATTAATTGCTTTTAATTTTGTAAGACTGCAGTTCTGGGTTTGTGGACTCAGGTCCTTTATGGGAGACACTACTGGGTCTGATGCGCATTTTCAGCCAATGTGTAGGCATTTTTACACTCTGATTTAATTGTTGATGAGGTGGATGTTCAAATGACACTAGAATCTGTGAGAGGAGACATTTTAGCTCTCAGTCTATATCCATGATGGGGAAGTTTAGAGACTTGTCCGCAGAGCCCAGCTAAAACCAGGGGAGTAGGTTACTTTAACTGCAGTCCCATCTAAAAGATCGTGGATTCAGGAGAAGCAGATACTGAACACCTTTGCCACTCCACAGAGGTGGCCTATTCAAGATCCAGCTCTAAAATAATCTGGGTATGGACCAAAATTATAGCACAGAAATGGATCTTTCTGTTCTAATTCTAGATAGAGTCACCAGGCTGGGAGGATGTAGTTTGATCTGCCAGTCAGGAATACTGCATTCATTGATTTCAGTAGCCAGGCATAGAAAATGGGTTTTAAAATGTGTAAGGCTGAGAGGCAAAGACCTCTGCACTAATCTGGTGAGTTCAGCACAAAAGCTTGGTACTGCATGAGGTTTGGTTTGGTTTGGTTGTGGGTTTGGTTTTGTTTCATGAGGTAATATGAAATAATGCATTGCTTTCTGTAACCTTTCTAGGACATTCTTGAACATGTGTTGCTTTCAAACCATTAGGAAAAAAACATTTTGAAGCCATGTTAGCTTATTAGAGCTTTTCATCTGTGCAGACTGCACAGGCAGCTTGTGAAGAAGTCAGGATGCCAGACCCAGACCTATTTGTTTTCTGTAGCTGCAGAATATGATTTAAATATGGCATTACTGGCTGGCCCATTTTTGAAGTTGCTGCCAATTAATTTGCTATACACATAATTTTCTTAAAACTTCAACAGTGCAACCTGGGTGCACATTCTAACTTGAGTTACATGGTTTTAATTTGTTGAATAAACTCCAGTAGATGCTCTGTTAGGAATACAATATTTACAGATATCATTTGTGTGTTACTTAATGAGGTATAACCCAAGTCATCACCATGCAGTTCAGAAATAGAAGGCAACAGCTGTAATACTGAGAAGGAGATGCAGGTCACTAGTTCAAACCTTGAGATTAAAGGGATGACTTTTACCCTACTGTCTTTACTTTGTCATGCTTGCTATAAGTAGATGTCAAGGCCCTCTGGTTTATAAACCACTGAGCTTATATTTCTCTTGTCTTATTTTAATTATTTTTATTTTTAGTTAGTGAATCTGATCATTTTCCTCTGCTGATATTTAAGTCTTACTGACTTAAGTGGAAACAGGATTTCCTGTGGTGATTAAAACCACAGGTGCTAGGATTAAGGAAGGCCTTTTTTTCAGTGACACATAGACTAAAACTGGAATGATACAGAGAAGATTAGTGTGGCATCCTCAAGGCTGACAAGCAGGTTTGAGAAAGCACTTGAGGGAATCAAACTCCAAGAGGTGTAACCATGGGGCAACTTTTCTGGCAAAGTTTTTATGAAGACTTGAATCTTAACTGATTCAAAGCTGAAAATTGGCTGTTGGAAGCAGAAACCTCTTTGGATGCAGCGCTAATGTGTGCAGCCTTTATAGAAAATGTGTATGTTTGTAGAATAGTGGGTTTAGGCTACTGATGCTTCCCTAGACCCCCTAATGTCTGGCTGTACTCTGTGGAGGCAGGACGCAACTTTACTGGAGAAGCTATTTTAGGAGTTCTAAAATCCAAGCCATGTAAAATTGTGATGTTCCTTTCTGTCCCCTTTCCCTCTTATCCACAAGACTTTTTTTTTTTTTTTTGGAGAGTGGGGAATTATTCTGAGGGTCAACTGTAATATCTCAGCACTTCCTGAACATTCCCCTTTCTTTCAGATTTTAGTCATTCTGGCTTGAGGTGTCCTGTCTAAAGTTCCAGTGTTGTTGTTTTGGGTTTTTTTTTGGTGGTCTTTGGTACAGTTTTTGGGGGGTTAATTGCATTCTAGATGTCTTTTATTAAGGTGCAGTTTTAAACACAGACTATACACTGCTGTGTGGACATTACAGCTTTGTGTTCTTACTTGATGGTGATGACGCCATTCCATAAGTTCACAGAGATCACACCCAAATGGCTTTTTGGATCAGATCCTGTTGACAGCTCTTGTGACTGTTTCCCCTGAAATTATTAAATCTATTTGTAGGAATGAGGATTTTTTTATATATATATAGATATGTATGTATGAATACATATATTTATAAATAACAAAAATGTGTGTGTCTATAAATACATATAAAAATAAAAGTTCTTATTCCTGTTATATATTTTACATTTGTTCTATATATATATAAAATAAGTTCTGGTTCACACAAATAAATTCTCTCCTTTTATATATATCAGAAACATACCTTTGGTTTGCAAGTTGACAAGTAGTTACATATGTATATATGGGTAGCAGTCTTGCGTGTCAGACAGCATGTTCTATAAAGTAGCCTTTATCTTCTGGAACATGAGTGCTGCAGGAATGGGCTGTGGTTGTGTGAAATGCAATCCTGGGGCAGTGGGGCTGCTTGTGTTAGTAAGGTCAGCAGGGTTTGCTCTCAAATCCACCCAGGCGTTACAGCGCACACTAATGAAATGTGCAGCACAGAGGTACGGACTTCTACTTCGCTAAGGATAATAAACAGTAAAATCTAAGGTTTTATTATAGTATATATTACAATTTTCCATTATTTGTCATCTCCTCTTTGCCTCACCTTTATTAGGTGCCACCTTGGCTCTCCAAGTTGAACCTTTATACGTGTATTTTTATAAAAAGGAGAATTCAAAAGTTTTTTTCCTGAGCACCCTGCATCAGAATGACTGAGATTCTACACGACCGCAGTTATGGCTGCAGATTTCTTTGCGTGCCACAAAGAATTAATTGTGCAATCATCCTACACTCGTCATCAGTGTGAGAATTTACAAAAGTCACTTCTTAACTTTTAAAAGTTATTCCTCTTCCAACAATGTTCTTTAGTTTATGAAATGTGACCAGCCACCTTACTTAATGACCTGGTCGTCAGCAGTTTCAGAAAGATTATTGCCTTTGTATTTTGCACAGCACATTTGCGTATAACCAAAACAATCTAAAAAGAAACCACAAATTGTAAAATCCTGACCACGTAATTTCTAACTTAATAGGAAACATGAAACCTTTATGTTTAGTGAAGTAACTTTCCAGGTGTCCCTGTTTTTCTAATAAATAGTTACTGTTTATTAGAAAAAATGAATATATAAAAAAGACAGTATTGTATTGAATTAAAAGCTCCAAAACAGATAAGTTCTGTTCCTTCCCCATATGCATGCTAAGGACCTACTCCCACTTCTTGACTTACAAAGCCTCCACTAACAGCAGCCTCACAGGACAAGGCCATTTCATAGAGGCACAGGGAAGAGATAAGTGTGAGTTGACCCTCAGTGTGATAGTCCCAGCAGCTTTTGAAACTAACAGGTAGTCATCAATAAAAGCTATTTTGGAATGAATAAAAACCATTAAGCTTTGCAAGATAAAATACAGAGCCATAATTGGGATAATACATCAGTCACAAAAATTAACAGTAGAATGTAGAAGCTGTGTAAAAGGTCATACTATAATTGCATTCTGATGATATAACACTTTATCCTGCAGTTTCGTTCTGTCATTTCTGACAATTTTTGATTTCCTCTTCTGTGTGTTCCTCACTTTAGCAAGGTAAAGGTGACACCTGTTTGAGTCTAGTTTGCAGGATTTCTATGGCAAAAAAAAGCCTCCTTAAATGTGCAGGGGGGAGATTTTAGAAATAAGATCAGGTCTATCATGATGTGTATATTCCAGGTATTTTCCGGTTCGATTACATAATGGAAAGTTGATGTTTATGAATGTGGATGTGTATTTGAATGATGTGGCTAGCAGGTAGGTGTCCCTTCCTGGAGCAAACTGGAGCAGCTCAGGCATGTGTGGTGGGCTCCTGCAGCTGCTGGGGATTTAGCCCAAGTGGCCAGGGCTTTTGGAATGGAGTATGCATGCCTGGGAAGTTCTGCATGGCAAAAACATCACCATGGTGACATCCGGAAGTTTAAGGGGAATCCAGCTTTGCTGCAGTCTTAAGGCAAAATGGAGACATGCACCTGGGTAAGCCTGACACCCTATGTCCACACTAAAAGGGTCAGAAGAGAAGCAAAGGGTTTTTCCCAGATGAGAACAAACCCAAGATTTATCTTAATTCTTTTTTTTTTTTTTCCCTAGATGGTCTAAAAGACACTGAGGAATCATTGCCAAATCGGAAGGAATCCCAGCAACTTTCAAAATCTCATCGGACTGGTTTGCTGTCAGCCTGGCTGGATCTCTGGCAGCTCACATGGAGGGCTTCTCTGGAGCTTGGACCTCCTGCAGATCTGTGGGCAGCCTGGCCAGCTGAGCACTGCACACATGGGGATTGATGGCCTCCAGCAGAGCATCCCTAAGGCTTCAGGGTTTGAGAAAGACACTGCAAAGTTTGGGTTGGTTGGTTTTTTGGTTTTTTTCCCCACCAATAATAAACTTTCAAGGATCAAAACACTTTGTAACCTGGAGGGTTGTATCTGCAGAGGGATCCTGAGAGATGGTGGGAAGTTCCCTGCATGAGGAGGGTGTCCAGCACTGTCCCAGTCACTGCTCTGAAACCCTCGAGGTGAGTGGCATGCAGAGCCAAGTGTTACAGGGCTGTAGTTGCTGTATAAGGAATTTCTTCATGGTTTCAGCTGTAGCTCTTGGAGGAAATAATTTAATAACCCTTTTCTTTAGAAGTATTTGTGGTTGAGGTACCTCATGTAACAGAGCTGATTCCTCAGCTGGCTAGCAGTGGAGCTGTGAGATGTAACAGCTCGAGGAACTGTCCCCTTGGTTTTGTACAGGTGTGCTGCAGAAGTGAAACCAGCTGAGTCTACATGTTGAGCTTGCTTGTTTATTTGAGTAATTTTGGAAACATTGCCATTCCTGACACTGCAGCTGTGTTTTTGAGGTCAGTAGGAGCAGGACATTGACATGTACGGCACAGAAGAGTGATGTTGTGGCAGAGACGTTTAATCTGGCCTTGCAGGAATTCATGGATTTAAGTGGAAAGCACTATTAACTCTTGCATCATGAGGATGCAATCTTGGTTGTGTGTGCAGGGCTGTACATACCCACACGCTGGTAAAGAATGAAGAGTAAGTTTACTTTCAGAGTCTGTGTGTGTACACATACCTGTCAAAAATATGTTTTCTTAGCTCCTCCATCTCTCGGACAGCGTCATCATTCCTGGTACCCACAGCAGTCCGAGGTTAGCTGGCCGTGTTGGTGCAAGATTCCCCTGCAGCAGACCCTGCCAAGGCAAACAGCATGTGGCAGCTCCGTGCTGCTGGGTGCCTCCATCACCCCAGCACACAGCCACAGCTGCTCACAGGAAGCACTTTTCCTTGCTGGGAAGGAAAAACTCGCATTGAATTTGGGGACTGGCATTCTCCAGCTTTGGAAAACAGTCAAAAATTTTGCAAAAAGAAGATGGTTCCTGAGGTGTGGTTAGCTGGAGGAAGTCTTTGGTGGTGTTTGGCTGGTTTGTGTCTTACATGATTCTCTGTGTGCTTCCAGGTCCCAGTCATGCTACCTCCTTTCTCTTGTGGGTGTTTACCCATAATACCACTGGCAATGGCCAAGGTGTTCTTGGGAACACCCATGGTCCTTTGACTACCTCTTCTACATCCTTCTTCATCTCTGAAAATAAACTAGAGTTTCTTCAAAAACACTTGCCCCACTTAGGATGATGTTATTGGAAACTTCTGGCAAGTAAAATCTGTGATAATTTAATTCAGAAGGGAATGTAGGGCTAAAATGGGTGGGAGTAAAGAAAAAGGCTACTTGATCACTTTTTAAAGTTAATGTACAGCGGTGATAAATGAACTGTAAAGGAAAAGCTTTATGGCATTAGGTTGAGGGATGCCTAGTAGACTGTAGAGTGATTTCCCTAGGGCAGAGTAGGGTATGGATGGAGCCTGTGATGTTTGTTGCGGCCAAAAGAGGCAGCGGAAAAATTGAATTACAGGCACAGCCAAAGCATTTGGGGCTTCAGAGTTTCTGTCAAGTGCAGATGAGGATGTATTTGCACGCTTCTGACAGGAGAGGAGACCTCGGCGAAGGAGCAAATCCTCCTCATCTGTCGTCTCTCCTTCCTTGGCCGGTAGTACCGATTACCAAGGTGTCCGGGGAGCAGCGAGAATTGTCCAAAACACACTTGAAGTGAAACTGAGGGGCAGTGCCAAGGAGCGTACTGTGCCAGAGCAGCGGGCAGAGCTGCCCCGCAACCTTGAACAGGAACGCGTCTGAGCGGTGTCCAAGAGGCGTGTTATTCTTCCTCTACCGCCAGAGTGCTATTTGGCCCAATTACTTTAATAATAGGTGCAAGAAGCACTAAAGCCTTTATTTAAAAAAGAAATAAAACAAAAGCCTGACAGGACTTGGTTTTTCTTCTCGGCTCCGGGCTGCCTCCCCTCTCCTCGCCCCGGGGTGAGGCACCTCGGCAGCGGCCGGGCTGTGGCGAGTCCCTCGCCGGTGGCGCGGAGGGGAATAAATAGCCGGGCGGCGGCGCGGAGCCCTCCGCTCCCGCAGCCCCTCCACGTCACTTCGCAGCGAGGCGAGCACGTGGGGCGGGGAGATCGTATAAATCTCCCTCTCCCTGCGCGGCCGTGATGTTATCTGCTGGCACCCGTCCCCTCCGCGCAGGGAGAGCCGAGGGGCCGGGGGCGGCAGGCGGGGGGCGCCGGGCGGAGCGCTAGAGCCGCCGGGGACGGGGCCAGCCCCAGCCCCGCGAGGG